>NC_058082.1:25987062-26287062 GCF_014858855.1 Bufo gargarizans
TGCTCCCTTTCCTTGATCTTTGGGTCCATCCCCCGTCTAAGGGTCCATTCACACATCCGTATATGTTTTGCGCAAAACACGGGCACCGGCAATGTGCGTTCCGCATTTTGCGGACCGCACATCGCCGGCACGAAATAGAAAATGCCTAATCTTGTCCGCAATTGCATTTCCGGTTCCGGGCAGCACATCGTGCAGCCCCATAGAAATTAATGGGTCCGCAATTCCGTTCTGCAAAATGCGGAACAGAATTGCGGACGTGTGAATGGAGCCTGATATTGTAGTTCCTCTTGAGAGGGGAGTTCTGCACAGTTTCTAAGCAATGTGCCCCTCTTCTTTCCACGGGCCCCATAGGCACATGACTGGTCCCTGCCCCCTTTCCATCATCCTTGGGGCCATTCCCCCTCTAATGCCTCATGCACTTGACCGTATCTGTGTTGCATCCACATTTTATTTGCAGACCCATTTGTGGTCCTCATTTTGCCGACCTACTTTATCTTTTTACGGATGCTTACGTGCGTTCCCCAAAAAAGAGAGAACATGTGCTATACTTGTCCGCAAAATGCTGGACCCATTGAAATCAGTGGGTCACCAAAAATGCAGATGCAACACGGACAGCATCCTTATTTTGCGGATCTGCGTTTTGCATGTAAAAATGGATATGGTCGTGTGCATGAGGCCTAATAGTGCAGTTCCTCGGGGAAGGGGAGTTCGGCCCAGGTTCCAAGCAATGTGGCCCCCTTCTTTCCAAGGGCCCCATAGCCTTTGCTCCCTGTTCCCCACTCTAGTAATGTAGTTCCTCTGGAGAGAAGTTCTGCACAGATTTTAAGTAATGTGGCCCTCTTCTTTCCAAGGGCCACATGGTCTGCCTCTATGGTGTATTTGTGCCCTTCACTGTGTTTTCGTTTAGTCCATTGACTTCACCAGGGATCAGCCACCTCCGGCGCTCCACATGTTCTGAAACTACAACTCCCAGAATGCTCAAGTCACCTTCTGTAGGAGTTAGAAGAACAGCTGAGCATGTCTGCATACTGGGAGTTGTAGTTTCATAGCAGCTGGAGAGCCGAAGGATGCCGATCCCAGGATTACACTGTAAAACTGAGCTCCATAATGATCGCGCGATGACGGGACACCGGAGATTTTAGAAGTGGTTTTAGACCTGAACCTCGAGTTGAACCTTGTTCCTACGTGTCCTCTCCTCAGCTGCAGATCTTTAGCATTCCTCTCGCCTGATCCCGACACATGGATAATCTAATCTCGCAGTGACATATTCTGACCATTACGCATATGACTGGAGCGGGGGGCACAGTAGCTGCGGTTTGGCACCGTATAACTGGATAGGCCTTCGCTGCCAAGGCAGGGGTCTCCGGGGCAGTCTGGCAGGGGCTGTGAATAGAAATCCTGGCTGCACTCATATATAATAGGGAAAGGTTACCCATCTATTTTTGGTAACGGCGGTAAATGAATTGTAACCCCTTGGTGACCAGCCTGTTTTGGGACCTGTTGTGTTTTTTTTTGTTTTTTTTCACTGTCGCCTTCCAAGAGCGGTAACTTTTTCTATTTTTCCATCAATACAGCCGTATGGCGGGACAAGATGTAGTATTTAATGGCGCCATTTTGGGGAGCCCATAACTGACTGATTTATCTTTTATTAACTCTTAACAGCACTATTACAGAGATACCGAATACATATAGGTTTTTTTTTTGTGTTTTTTTTGCACGTTCCTACTTTTGCACAATAAAAGTAAGTTTATGCATCGCCGCGTCCCATAACTTTTTGTTTTTCTCTCCATGGATCAGTTGGAGAGCTTGATTTTTGGAAAGACGACTTGTAGTTTTTCATTGGTATCATCATGGGGTGCATAACATTTATTGATCTTTTTTGATTACGTTTTTGTGTCAAATTAGCAAAGAAAAAGCAATTTAGGCTTTTTTAACTGAAACTTTATTTCACTTTTATCTTAGAAATATTACAAATCTTCTGATTGCACACATAGTACACTGCTACTTAGGCCTCCTGCACACAAACGTGTGCGCCCCATGGCCGTGCTGCGGGCCGCAATGCACGAACATCGTCCGTGGGGCAGCCGCAAAGGATCGCGGACCCATTCACTTTAATGGGTCCGCAATCCAGCCGTTCCACAAAAAGATAGGACATGTTCTATCTTTTTGCGGAACGGTAGTACGGGACGAAACCCCACGGAAGCACTGCGTAGTGCTCCCGTAGGGTTCCGTTCCGTGCTTCCGTTCCGCATCTCCAGATTTGCGGACCCATTCAAGTGAATGGGTCCACATCCGTCATGCGGAATGCCCACAGAACGGCTCCCGTGTATTGCGGATCCGCAAATGCGGTCTGCAATACGGCCACGGAGCACACACGTTCGTGTGCAAGAGGCCTTATGTAGTACAGAATACTATATACTGTCAGTACTATACTGATGGGACCATAAGGCTGTGCCTCTGTACTACTCCACACTGAGTGCAGGCCTGGTTGGGGTCTTCATTTAGCCCCCAGCTGATATACTAAGATACCCCAAGATTTAATTTGCAGGGTGCCAATGCCTGCGAGAGGGAGCCCCTTCCCTCTAAACCACTTATATGCAGCGGTCGCTATTTACTGCAGCTTCTAATTGCACAGATCTTTGCTTTTACTGATCTGTGCCGTTGGCTCAGGAGCCGGGCTGTCATGAGATGGAAGACCCATACAGTGCTTAGACTAGGCAGCCGTCGCAAGGCCGTGATCCAGCCTAAGGCTCCTTGGTCACTGCCATAAATAAAGGTTTTTGTGGATTTTTAAAATTTATTTTGTAACGTTTTTCTTTCAATCCTTTGTAGAGTATTATTATTTTACCTGTTTATTATAGATTTATGTTTGTGTTCTCCTGTGAGCACATTCATTATTCTCGTCATGCTGACAGCATCACTTCGTATACCCTAACAGTAGGCCAAGTGAACAGACGGGTGACACATTTGAAGCAGCGAGCCGCCTTCAGTCATGCCACAGCCTTCTTGACCTTCCTCTGAGTATTAGGCCTCATGGCCGCTTTTGTATTTTTTTTATCCCTGTGTTGAGGTGTATTCCCATGGCCGTGTCCGGGCAGGCCGCGTGGCAAAAGATAGGACATGGCCTATCTTTGGCCACAACATGCGGATCGTGTTCCCATTGAAGTCAGCGGACCCTCCAAAAGGGCTGTGTGAATACACCCTTAACCCAATCCTTTTGCGGACAGCCCACCGACCCATTAGTTTCTATACGGCTATGCGCACATCTGTATTTTTTGCGGTTCTGTGTGCTATTCCGCAAATGATATATCCTATTCTGGTCCGTACTGTGAATGGATGAGAATCGTCCTTTCTACTGATCGGAGAGAGAGAAAATGTGAAATGTACATGGACAGTACCGTGTCTGTATTTTGCGGATCCATGGCTTGCATACCGAAATACGGATACGGTTGTGGGCATTAGGCCTTAGGTTGTAGACTGCTCCAGGGTGGCACAGGACACCAGTGCAGGATTTATTCTCACAAGTATAGGCCGTAATACATTAGGCAATCTTATGGAAAATCCACTTCATGGGGAGTTATACCAAATGACAAACTCTGCTCTGCTGCATTTGCAGGTACCCGTGACGCCATGATTTCCATCTCATTACTCGGCATGCTTTTACGCCTCATCTAGTTGTAATTATTTCCCTGCCCTTTGTTGTCTTCACACGAGCACAGAATTTGGGTCAGGCCGTGTGACACGCAGAGCGCGGCGCTATTCACTGAAGCCAGAAGAAGGCATCTCCAACAAAGAGCTTGCGGCCCCTGTGTAATGACGTGCGGGGGCCACAATCTGATGACCTGTCATTTCCTTTTCACTAATCTTCCTGTAATGGAAACTGAAAGGTCCTTTGTGGCCGGACTGTAATCGCTGCTCACGACCGTCACGTAGTTTCTTCGTCTCCTTCTACTTGCGCAGGATTATGGTAGAATTTTTTAGGGAAAATGTCTGACTTTTCTGAATTCCCCTCTGCCTGCAAGTGTCTCTGAAGGCTTTTAGCGTTGGCAGCCCAAGGGCCTATCCTCCCCAGTGTTTGATCATTGTGGCTAGGCTTGTTATAGTAATTGAGCAGCACATGATCAGACGTGTTTCTGAGCTTTTTATATGTAAGAATATTTCAGTACACTGACTGTAGCAGAGATCTTAAACTGATACCAAGTTTTTATTCCCTAGCTCACTTGGTGATCGGATTATATCTGATTCACAGTTACAGCCTGATGGAGGACAGCGTTATGCTCCGGAGCTGCGTTCACAGTTCTTAAACATGACTTGTCACCATAAAATGCAGTGCCGTCTGCAGGCAGCGTGTTATAGAGCAGGAGGAGCGGAGCAGACTGATATTGTATAGCTTTGTGGGAAAATATTCTGTAAAACTTGCAATTTATACATTTAAATCTTTCTATTTTTTTATTTCCAGGGGAGGAGTTATCAGTGATGGACAGCTATCGCTGTATACACACTTACACAGAGAATGCTACCAACCACTGATAACACCTCCCCGTGTACAATACAGATTGGTAGCTATACTGTATGGGAGGGTAAAATCCACAGTGACAGTCCCTGGCATGCTCTGTTTTTCACGCAGCTCTGGAGTATAATACAGGATGTAAATCAGGATCAGTACAGGATAAGTAATGTAATGTATGTACATAGTGACTCCACCAGCAGAATAGTGAGTGCAGCTCTGGAGTATAATACAGGATGTAAATCAGCATCAGTACAGGATAAGTAATGTAATGTATGTACATGGTGACTCCACCAGCAGAATAGTGAGTACAGCTCTGGAGTATAATACAGGATGTAACTTAGGATCAGTGCAGGATAAGTAATGTAATGTATGTACACAGTGACTGCACCAGCAGAATAGTGAGTGCAGCTCTGGCGTATAATACAGGATGTAAATCAGCATCAGTACAGGATAACTAATGTAATGTATGTACACGGTGACTTCACCAGCAGAATGGTGAGCACAGCTCTGGAGTATAATACAGGATATAACTCAGGATCAGTATAGGATAAGTAATGTAATGTATGTACACAGTGACTGCACCAGCAGAATAGTGAGTGCAGCTCTGGAGTATAATACAGGATGTAACTCCGGATCAGTACAGGATAAGTAATGTATTTTCAATATGGTTGTCTGCTGCCAGGTGCCGTACAGCTGGCCATAGTGTTGGTAATTCAAGACACTTTTGAATTCCTCAATACTTGAAATAAATATGTAATAACGTTTTTAGATTTTTTTTTTTTTATTTTTTTTTTGTGCGCGCAAAATTATATCTTATTTCTGATTTATAAACTCGAAATCATATTGTAATATCTCATGGTATCCTCACGGCGGCGCCGTGTGATTGCAAGCATTGACTCGTTCATGGCTCTTCCCACCAATAGTAGCAGATATGAGGTACACCGGGATATTCTCTGATCTGTATTCTCTAATCTTCACAAGCCCGAGGTGATCCCTAATGTGTGTATGTTTAATAAAAGGAACTAGAGCAGAAAGCTGAAGAGGAGAGAATCCGAATGGAGAACATTTTAAGCGGCAATCCCCTACTGAACCTCACCACGCCCGCCGTGTCTCAAGCAAGTTTTAAGGTGAAACGAAGGTAAGTTTCCTGTATTATGGTGGAGATCCGAAAAAGCGCTGGTAAATCTGACGGGGTCACCACTGGCGGCACCCTGACGGCACGGTTTGATCAGTGGTGTTTATGTAGGAACCTCTAGTGATTTTCTCTGTTCAGAATGACTTCAGGTACACTCACTGACCCAAAATACGAATACCGCACCCAGATAGAAATGTCAGATTGCTGCAAAACTCAGCAGATATGATTACAGGTGTGGTCTGATTAGACACTGGGTACTGCCACAAGAGGGCAGAAAAGTGCTTTCCAGCTGCCCTATGAAAAGACTCTCAGAAGTCACTTTTGGGTAGTGTACCTCTTGGTGAAAGATTGTTCACTGCTAGACATGCAGGACTCACAGGCTTTCTCTATATGTGGGAGGGGGAGCAGGACTCACATGCTTTCTCTATATGTGGGGAGGGGGAGCAGGACTCGCAGGCTTTCTCTATATGTGGGGAGGGGGAGCAGGACTCGCAGGCTTTTCTCTATATGTGGGGAGGGGGAGCAGGACTCGCAGGCTTTTTTCTATGTGGGGAGGGGGAGCAGGACTCGCAGGCTTTCTCTATATGTGGGAGGGGGAGCAGGACTCGCAGGCTTTCTCTATATGTGGGAGGGGGAGCAGGACTCGCAGGCTTTCTCTATATGTGGGAGGGGGAGCAGGACTCGCAGGCTTTCTCTATATGTGGGGAGGGGGAGCAGGACTCGCAGGCTTTCTCTATATGTGGGGAGGGGGAGCAGGACTCGCAGGCTTTCTCTATATGTGGGGAGGGGGAGCAGGACTCGCAGGCTTTCTCTATATGTGGGTGGAGGAAGCAGGACTTAATCGTGTTTGCGTCTTTTTAAACACCATCTGGTGTAAAAAAAAGACTGAAATCTATGGCAGCTCAGAGTTACTGTAGATTTCAGCCTAGGCCAGGCATGTCCAAAGTGCGGCCCTCCAGCTGTTGCAAAACTACAACTCCCAGCATGCCTGGATAGCTTACAGCTATTAGGGCATGCTGGGAGTTGTAGGTTTGCAACAGCTGGAGGGCCGCACTTTGGACATGCCTGGTCTAGGCCCATGGACTGCTAGATTATGTACCTGCTCCTCTTCATAAATTAGGCGCATCCTCCAGCAGTGCAGGGGTTATATTAAAGCCGAGGTCCGTTCAGAGATGCGACTGTGATGATGTTTCTCTCCTCTCAGGTGGGATGACGATGTGGTGTTTAAGAACTGCGCCAAGGGCGTGGATGAGATGAAAAAGGAGAAGAGGTTTGTTAATGACACGCTGCGCTCCGAGTTCCACAAGAAGTTCATGGAGAAGTATATTAAGTAGTACAGTTTTATGTGCTCTGGGCAGAAGACGAGGAGGTCTCACATTCCCCCCCCCAACGACTGCGGACATCATTTGGTGGTCATGTGATGGGGAGCGTTCAGGGGCACCTGTCATGTCGCCCCCTGTCTTGTACCTGCATGTTCTATGTGAATAAAACCCTCATTGTTTCTTTTTTTTTTTTACTCTTTTTGTTTTTATTCTATATGAAGATCCCATAGAGATTGATGTGTTCTATTAAACTCATTGTGTTGCTGTCATCTGCTCTGGTGGTGTTATTCAGTCCTGCTGAAAGGTGCACATGTAATCCCCCTCTACCCAAATAATCTACCCTGGCCAGTGATGCCCCAATGTGTGCGGCCAGGTGCCAGAGAGAGACAACCAAACTGCCGGAGGGCTGTAGTTTTATATCTCTCCCCACTGTTAAGGGGGCGCTGCAGCCTCCAGTCACCTTTAATCTGACATCTGATTATCCGGTGCCTATGATTAAAAGGAATGTGTCATCAGAAAAAGACCCGTTGTTGAAATAAAGATGTTATGTTAAACAATTTTTGGATTTTTTATTTTTTAATTTCCATTCTTTTTCTGCCACAATCTATATTAAGAAATAATCTTGAGGTCTACTTAGACTGACACTATTCTGTTGAAATCGCTTCTCAGCAGTCGTCTCATTATCCTCTCAGGCAGGATTACAATAAGATAGTTCCTGTGTATAGATAACACAGGCTCCACCATTCACAATAAGTGATCGTCACACCTTATCGGCTCCTTCCTGCCCTCTGCACGGGTCACAGAGCATGCCTACAGCAGTGTCCCAGCCACACGGTCCATAGGAGTCATCCCCAGAGTGCCAGGACCATGTGGCTGCTGTAAAGCACACAGCTGAGCTGTGGCTCAGGTAAGATGGCCGTCCCCAGAATCCTGTAGGGACAATTGCATGATAACACTAAGGTTTATTTCACTAAATTCATTTTCCAATTAAAGTGGCAAATATAGTCACTGTGCCTCAAAAGGCGCAAAGATACACATGTTTACATAGTCCTACCATGAATCACAAACCACACATGGAGTATGGTCTACAGCGGGGACCTGTGCAGAACTGACTCCTAGCGTGCCCCACTACATAGTCTATGTGAACAGCTGAAAAGATTGAAGACCACTGACCTGACCTTGCATGGTCTTCTTCCATGGCTAATACAAGTCTAGTTCTTGCTGATTACTTTCTTAATATCCAGGGAGATATGACCTAAAGTTAAACTATAACGTTTTGCCTCTCTGCCAACACCACTAGGGGGAGCTGTGGAGCTTACTGCATACTCCAAATTATTGTAGAAGCTGTTCCTAGTGATTTCTGCAAATAGTGCAGTATATATGTATTAGTCTGCCCAATACTTGGTTTCCCTTGGAGATAAACCACCCAGAAGTCCAGGGAAGCCTCTCAGAACGGCAATGTTATGTGTGCTAGGCCATTCCAACTGTGTATGAGGAGACAGCGGTCAGCTGGAATCCATCTCATGAGTATGAAAATTCGGATGCATTTGTGCACCATTTAGTAGACAAAATGCAGTAATCTTCCTACTGTTTGGCCTCATTCAACCAGTAACGCAATAGCATTTTAGTGTTAACGACCAAAATCCCTGCCCAACCATGGGTGTAATGAGGAGAACGGCCTCAGTATAGGAATCTATGCTGCTGTTGGGCAGGTCTTGCAGCCACAATACAGATGCCAAAACACTGCCTTCCGTCTGTCCCTGTATACACTGCCTTCCGGCTGTCCCTGTATACACTGCCTTCCGTCTGTCCCTGTATACACTGCCTTCCGGCTGTCTATCCCTGTATACACTGCCTTCCGGCTGTCTATCCCTGTATACACTGCCTTCCGGCTGTCTATCCCTGTATACACTGCCTTCCGGCTGTCTATCCCTGTATACACTGCCTTCCGGCTGTCTATCCCTGTATACACTGCCTTCCGGCTGTCTATCCCTGTATACACTGCCTTCCGTCTGTCCCTGTATACACTGCCTTCCATCTGTCCCTGTATACACTGCCTTCCGTCTGTCCCTGTATACACTGCCTTCCGTCTGTCCCTGTATACACTGCCTTCCGTCTGTCCCTGTATACACTGCCTTCCGTCTGTCCCTGTATACACTGCCTTCCGTCTGTCCCTGTATACACTGCCTTCCGTCTGTCCCTGTATACACTGCCTTCCGTCTGTCCCTGTATACACTGCCTTCCATCTGTCCCTGTATACACTGCCTTCCGGCTGTCTGTCCCTGTATACACTGCCTTCCGGCTGTCTGTCCCTGTATACACTGCCTTCCGGCTGTCTATCCCTGTATACACTGCCTTCCGGCTGTCTATCCCTGTATACACTGCCTTCCGGCTGTCTATCCTTGTATACACTGCCTTCCGGCTGTCTATCCTTGTATACACTGCCTTCCGGCTGTCTATCCTTGTATACACTGCCTTCCGGCTGTCTATCCTTGTATACACTGCCTTCCGGCTGTCTATCCTTGAATACACTGCCTTACGTCTGTCTATCCTTGAATACACTGCCTTACGTCTGTCTATTCTTGAATACACTGCCTTACGTCTGTCTATTCTTGAATACACTGCCTTACGTCTGTCTATTCTTGAATACACTGCCTTACGTCTGTCTATTCTTGAATACACTGCCTTGTGCCTCTCTTTTCCTGTATACACCGCCTTGCGTCTGTCTATTCTGGAATATACCGCTTTACAGATTTCTATACCTGTATACACTGCCTTGGGTCTGTCTATTCTCGAATACACTGCCTTGCAGATGTCTATTCCGGTATATACTGCCTTGCATCTGTCTATTCCAGAATACACCGCCTCGAGTCTGTTTATTCCTGTATACGTTGCCTTGCGTATGTCTATTCCAGAATACACTGCTTTACGCCTGTCTTTTCCTGTATAGACTGCTTTGTCTGTCTATTCTGGAATACACTGCTTTGTGTCTGTCTATTTCTGTATACACCGCCTTGCGTCTGTCTATTTCGGAATACACCACCTCGAGTCTGTCCATTCCTGTATGCACTGCTTTGCGTCTGTCTATTCCGGAATACACTGCTTTAGGACTGTCTTTTCCTGTATACACCGCCTTTCGTCTTGTCTATTACGGAATACACTACCTTGAATCTGTCTATTCCTGTATACACTGCTTTATGACTGTCTTTTCCTGTATACACTGCTTTACCACTGTCTGTTTCTCTGTACTCACTTATGTCGCTCTATTTAATACATAGTTGCCAACATTGAAGTTTTTTTTCTAGGAGCACTTTTGCTTTGAGATGTCATTTTTAGGGGGCAGGTTTTTTTGGGGAGTGGATTGCCATGATGCCTGGATTTACTGGAATGTACTATTTCCTGGATATTCATCTATAAACTACAAGTGAAGTCTCCTCTAATTGTAGACTTTTTCTTTTCCTCTCCATCCAGCCCGCACCACCCTGACAACATTTCCTGATGACAGTTCAGTTTGCTTCTAGCCATCTCCAGCCTCTATAGCTGAATGAATACATTCTGACCTCTAAGTAAATTGCAGATCCCAGACCCCTTAATCAATACCCAGACCTTAGACCCCTTTAAATACTTACCTCTCCTTGCTCTCGACTTGCCTCATGCAGGACAGACTACTCTTAGGCTTTGGGCCCCACCAAATATGACATCCTGACACTGACCAGCCTTGCATGTTAGGTTAATCCAATAGGTAACGACCAATAAAAAATAAAATTAAAAAAATCTATCCCCCCTGTTTTTTTGGACAGTGATCAGGACAAATATTTGCCATTAGAATAAAGACATGGTCCCAGCAAACGTGGGACTGTTGGCAAGTATGTTATTTCTGTGTTCGCTGCATTATGTCTGTCTGTTTATGTATACCGCCCTATATGTATGTCATCATGAGACTGTTCCTGTTTAGGGCTCATGCACACGACCGTATGTATTTTGCAGTCCACAAAACGCGGATCCGCAAAAAATACGGCTGACGTCCGTGTTGCATTAGTTTTTTTTGTGGATCTGTTGTCACAATGCCTAGCCTTGTCAGCAAAACGGACAAGAATAGGACATGTTCTATCTTTTTTGCGGGGCTACGGAACTGATGTGCGGTCCACATTTTTTATGGACCCATTGAAATGAATGGGTCCGCATCCTATCAGCAAAAAAAACAAAACGGAACGGACACGGAAACAAACTACGTTCGTGAGCATGAGCCCTAAGAGTATGTTCAGAAATCTTCTGGCACGGTGATGAAACTGGGACACAAATCTGCGGATTTATCCTAAATTTTGTGGTGGATTTAAAGGGGTTGTGCAAGAATGGGGGGTTTTCGGGGAGTCGATCGCCGCCGCCGCCAGTGATTGGCTGCAACGATGTCTAACTGTATGTTTACAGCGAGGGAGTCTTTTGCAGGCCTGGGTGAAGAAGGAGCAGGAAAGTCATCTTCAATCCGTCCCCAATTCTTGCACAACCCCTTTAACCCTCTGTGGACCTACAATCCTCACCGCATGTCAATTCCCACAACCTGTGGATGAGATTTGCCGCTCCTGTAAAATTCTGCAGATGCAAAATCCGCAGTGTGAACATACCCCTAGTCTTCTAGTAGAATTTTTACAGCCGTGTAATCATCCGATCCTTCTTTGTGTCTATGTGCTTTGTGCAGCAGGTCGCCCAAGACCATTCTTTAGGAGCGAGGAGCCACAGTCTGCTCCTCATGTGGTTTCTGTATTTCTTGGCCTTCCACCTGTCACCCAAGAAGTTCTGAATTCCGCGAAGGTCATCAGCTAGCCTGGCCGTGTTATGTGGGAAGCTCAGCGAGACTGGAAGCCGTGCCGGGATTCTTCAGCCCTACATGGCAGTCCTGAAGAAACGCCTGGTCATGAGGGAATGTAGATGCGTCCAGCGAGGGACTTCCACCGCATTAAGTGATCAGAATGTTCCTCAAGGCTTGCGGCTCCATTTCAACAGCTTGGAAGGAAAGTTAATGCCGGTCTGTGCAGAATGACTGGCCCTTGAGGGAATAACCTGCTTTATAAGGAGCATACGACCTGACGCTAGTGTTTGCTTCATTGCTTTGAACATTGGAAAGCTGCTTTACCTCTCACATGATAATGTACTGACGCTATATGATATAATGGCATCATAATCATACATAAAAAAAATATTTAGAATTAGGCCAAGTTCACACTTCAGTTATTTGGTCGGTTATTTCCATCAGTTATTGTGAGCCAAAACCAGTAGTGAAGCCTCCACAGAGATGAGGTATAATGGAAAGATCTGCATCTGTTCTGTGTTTTAGACCCGCACCTGGTTTTGGCTCACCAAATAACTGAAGTGTGAACTCGGCCGTATATGTGTAGTACTGCTATATGGTAGTATACACTGCTGATATTATATAAAGGATTGTTCATATTAAATGTGTTATTACCTTGTATACCTCGATTTAGCCACCAGATGTCGCTGCTGTCTATAGAAGTTAGCTTTGCTAAACGTGTCAGAAGCAACAGTGACCCCTGCAGGTCATTGGTAGAATAGCTTTACAGATTTGCTAGGGCTGCAGCTATCGATTATTTTAGTAATCAAGAATTCTACCGATTAATCAAGAACTCTAATAAGAAAAAATTAATTAACCGTTTTCTATAAAAACTCATCAACCCCCCCCCCCCCCGTGCCATCAGCTCCCCCTCCCTTGTGCCATCAGTTCCCCCTCCCTTGTGCCATCAGCTCCCCCTCCCTTGTACCATCAGTTCCCCCTCCAGTGCCATTAGTTCCTCCCCCAGTGCCATCAGTTGTCCCCCCCATTTCTCCCTTCAATGCCACCAGTTCCCCCTCCAATGCCACCAGCTCCCCCCAGTGCCACCAACTCCCCCCAGTGCCACCACTGCCACAGCTCCTCCCCAATGCCACCAGCTCCTCCCCCAATGCCACCAACTCCTCCCCCAGTGCCACCACTGCCATAAGCTCCCCCACTCCCCCTCCTAGCCATCAGTGCCCAGCTGCAGTGCCAGTAAACTAAAATACTTACCTTTCCTGTAGGGGAGCTGCAGACACTCCAGAGATCTTCCATCCTCTTCTTCACACGCTGCACCGGGGCCTGACGTCACACGGCATCAGGTCATGGTGCGTGCTTATGTGCACTGTGTCCTGACGAGGTGTGTACATCAGGATCCAGAGCAGCGCTGTGCGGGCAGACGGGTGACCGCGGAACGTGAGTAATAGCAAGCTCTTCACTCACACTCCATGGTCACATGGCACAAACGAAGCGTCGATGCAAAAAAATTTGCATCGGGGATTTTTTTTGTGTCGAGTTAATCGATTATTCCAGTAATCGTTTCAGCCCTAACATTTGCTAATAAATGCTTTATTTATTTATTTACTTTATAGAGTATCTTTATGGTAAATATATATTTACATTTCTTGTAAATATTATTGTGAATTGCTAACCAAAACACAACTTTTTGACCACCCTCATTTTTTGAAAAACAAAGTAAAAAAATTGGACACGCCCTAATGTGTGGTGCAAACTGACGCGTACAGTCAACATTGTGGCTAAGACTTAATAGCTGTTTGCCAAATAACTGCATGGATATCGTCTGCAGCGTGTGATATGTATATGCACGGGTGTCGGTGACGTCAATAAAGTATTATATGGACATCGCATCTAAGTGTTTGTGAGTCCTGCCAGCGGGGGTTAGGTATGGAGTATGATACAGGTAAGTACATTGGGACTGTCTACTGCTGGGGGCTTTTAAAAATAAGTATTTGATAAGGAGGAATTAAAGAAAAGGGTTATAGATTAGAAAAACATGGCTGTTACCTTTCAGAACTGGTGCCTCACCTGTGCACAGGTTGTGTGTTTGCTATTGTAGCTCAGCCATATTTAAGTCAACGGAGCTGCAGATTCAACCTGGGGATAGATGTGGCACTGTTTCTGGAAGAAAGCAACCATGTATTTGCAATTCCTGTGCAAACCCCATTAGACATTTCACAAATACTGATCTTTATTCCAGCTGATAGAATAGTGAGTGCAGCTCTGGAGTATAATACAGGATATAACTCAGGATCAGTACAGGATAAGTAATGTATGTACTGTGAGACAGTGACAGGTCTCACGCAGCTTAGAGGAAAGGAAGGGGTGGATAGTGCGGTCCACACCCCTATTCTACCACAGGTGAGGCAAGCTGGAGATAATAAGGGCTGGCATAAAGCACCTCCCAGGGTGTCAGCAAGGGGGAAGTGTTGTCTTGGGACAGAGACTGTGACAGAGGCCTGGAGGCTCTGTGAGTGTGGTCTCAGCCAGGCAAGGCTGAGGGGCCACGAGGCTGGGTGGTAGCCTGGAGTTGGGGGACATTGGCTGACAAAGCCGCATGAGTTCACAGGGTGTGAACTCTGACCTAGGTGAGTCAGGAAACTTTGTGTTGAGTTAGAGCCTGGACGGGCGAGTGTTTATTATTTTGTCATCTTGTTGTTGCTGGTGTTGCACAATAAATGCAATGTTTGGACATTATATACGTGTCTGGTGAAGTAACCTGTGAGAATGACCCCCGGAGAAGAGCTAAACCCCCACAGTACACAGTGACTCCACCAGCAGAATAGTGAGTGCAGCTCTGGAGTATAATACAGGATGTAACTCAGGATCAGTACAGGATAAGTAATGTAATGTATGTACACAGTGACTCCACCAGCAGAATAGTGAGTGCAGCTCTGAGGTATAATTCAGGATGTAACTCAGGATCAGTACAGGATAAGTAATGTAATGTATGTACACAGTGACTGCACCAGCAGAATAGTGAGTGCAGCTCTGGAGTATAATACAGGATATAACTCAGGATCAGTACAGGATAAGTAATGTAATGTATGTACACAGTGACTGCACCAGCAGAATAGTGAGTGCAGCTCTGCAGTATAATACAGGATATAACTTAATGATTTTCCTATTTCATGACGTAAAGTCATAGTTTTATTAAAGACACGGAGGCTCATATTGCTTTCTCCTTCTTTACTTTCCACCAATAGCAGCAAAGAAGAAATTTACATAATCATAACAATAAAGGCCCCTCCCCTGACAGATCCTATAATAAGCAGTGTCCTCTTCTGTATCATCTCTTTCTTTGTATCCATGACACCACCCGCATAACCGTAACTGGAACTGGAACAGGAAACTGGAACTGGACCCGAGAAAAGACAACCATCCCAGTCCACCAAACCGCAGAACTAAGCCAACTTGGCTAACACTTCAGGAAACCTGGAACAGCGTAAAACTCCGTACACCGTGGAAACTCAACCTGAAACAGAGTAAATAATATAGCCAGTGTAAGAATCAGGCAGAAACTGAACAAGATCGACCCCGGAAACGGTCAAAACCGTAAGGTCGCTGATAAAACAGAACAACCATAAATACACAGAAATATAAATATACGTAATAAATAACAATGAATAACAATGTAAACAGTCCAATAATAACACAATAAAACGGCGGGAAGGAAAAACCCAGGGTGGGCAATACTCGCCTCCGTGTCTTTAATAAAACTATGACTTTACGTCATGAAATAGGAAAATCATTAAGTTTTACATCAAGACACGGAGGCTCATATTGCAAGTTCAAAGCTGCTCAATAATAGATGAGAACACATGAGGAGGCGGTCTGAAATAAAACTCCCTAAACGTCGTGGCCCTAGACCAATCGGCCAGACGCAAAATGTCCTCAAGACGAGCACCCGAAATAGCCAGGGCAGTGGCAGACGCGCCCCTGGCCGAATGTGCGGTAAAGACCGCCGTATCAATCCCAGAAAGTGACATGACCCACTTCATCCATCGCGCCAAAGTGGGACTAGAAACAGGGCCAAAAGTATGGCGAATAGAAAGGAACAGCTGAGGTACGTCCGCAGAACGGTGCGCCCGAGTGCGCAGCTCGTACTCCCGCAAGCATGCCACAGAACAAAGCGCCGGGGCAGACGGGAAACAGGGGTAGGACACTGACCGGATATTGGTCTTGGTGCGTCGTGAAATGTTAAAAGTGACGCCCTCAGGAGAAAAAGACCGAGCATCATGATCCAGCGCCCTAACATCGGAAACCCTCTTACAGGAAATAAGACAAAAGAGTCTCAGCAACTTAGCAGACAGCTGACGGAGGGAAAGAGTCGAGTTGTCCGGCCACGCTGAAAGGAAGGAAAGGACCAAGGAAACGTCCCACGTAGTGGTGAAGCGCGGCCGGGGAGGACGAGCCAAGCGTGAGCCACGTAATAAGCGGGAAACAGAAGGATGTTGACCAGCCGGAACACCATCGAAACCCTGATGAGTAGAAGAAATAGCCGAATGGAACAGATTAATGGTCCGATAGGCCTTCCCAGCTTCTAAAAGTGACGTAAGGAACTGTAATAGATGGGTCACAGGCGCCGAAACGGGATCCAGGTCTCGTTTCATGCACCAGCTAACCCAAGATCCCCAGGCTGCCCGGTAAGATTTTCGGGTGCCGGGAGCCCAAGCGTTGTCCAGGAGGCGTCTAGTTGCCTCCGAAATTCCCTCGACCTCTCCGGGTGTCCGGAGACTCGACACGCCAGAAGCTGAAGGTAGGCGTCCATCAGAAGGGGATGCTGAACGCCCAGAGGGCCCTGGAGGAGATCCGTCCGACCCGGAAGCAGGAGAGGAACGTCCACCAGGAGTTCCAGGAGGATCAGGTACCAGGCCTGAGTCCCCCAGAAAGGAACCACCACCAACAAGTCCGCTCCCTGACGACGAGTCTGTAACAGCATCCTCAGAATCATGGCAAATGGTGGGAACGCGTAATGCAGAGCGGACGACCAGTCCTGGAGAAATGCATCCACTGCCTCCGCCTCCGGGTGCCAACTGAAGAACCTGGGAAGGTGAGTATTGAGTCGGGATGCAAAGAGGTCTATGGCAAAGGGACCCCAAAAATCCGAGATCTTGGAAAACATCTCCGGTGCCAGTCTCCAGTCGCTGCCGTCCGTGAAGTATCGGGAACTCCAATCCGCTCTGTAATTGTGTAGACCCGGAAGATATTCCGCCTGCACCATGATGTCCTTGGAAAGACAGTAGGACCAGAACTCTTTCGCTAGTCGAGCCAAGGTAGCCGACTGGGTGCCGCCCAGGTGATTGACATAGCGGACCGCCGACACATTGTCCATGCGTAAGCGGATGCATGCACGGGCAACGCCACTGGTAAAACTCCGGATGGCAAACGAACCTGCAAGGAGTTCCAACACGTTGATGTGAAGTTGCGCCTCGACCTCCGACCGCCGGTGGAAACACCCTCGCAGTGGGCACCCCAGCCCTGGAGACTCGCGTCCGACTCCACTGTGAATTCCGGTTGAAAACCGAAGATCGCCCTGCCGTTCCACGCCTCCAAGTTGTCTATCCACCAATGAAGTTCCTCTCGAGCCTCCTGATCCAGAGTCACCGTGTCCGCAAACGAGGCCCCGGCACGAAGGTGGGCAATCTTCAGGCGCTGTAGGGCCCGATAATGGAGAGGGGTGGGGAACACGAAGAGAGACCCCCAAAACGGGAGGGCGCAATAGGCCTGAATCGAAGAAGCCAGTAGACCAATAATGCGAGCCAGGTGGCGAAGGGACAGGGAAGCAATCGAGAGGGCGTGTCTCAACTCCTTGCGGATCGCCCCCAAATTTCTCAGACGGAAGACTGAGAGATTCCGCCACAGAGTCCACCGTGAAGCCCAGAAACTCCATCCGTCGGGACGGCGTGAGGCAGGACTTCTCTGGGTTCAGAAGAAAACCAAGAGCAGTCAGGAGGTTCGAGGTCCACTGGAGGTGCTGAAGCATTGGTGCATAATGGTCTGACATTGGTGCATAATGAGGATGTCGTCTAAATAGATGACCAGACGCACACCCCGACTCCGTAGCCAGGCCATAACCGGGCGCAGAAGCTTGGTGAAGCACCAAGGCGCAGAAGAAAGGCCGAATGGGAGGCAAGTGAAACGCCACACTTCGCCTCTCCACAGGAAACGCAGGAGATCCCTGGATGTAGTGGCAATCGGGACCGTCAGATAGGCATCTTTGAGGTCCAGTTTCACCATCCAGTCCCCCGGAAACAATAAGTCCTGAAGGAGGTGAATTCCCTCCATTTTGAAATGGTGATAACGTACCACAGCGTTCAGAGCGCGGAGGTTTATCACCGGTCTCAACTGGCCGCCTTTTTTCTGAACCAGAAAAATGTTGCTCAGCACAACCCCAGGAGTGTGGGGGGCCCTTTCTATCGCCCTTTTTTTTTAAAAAGGGAAGACAGTTCCAAGTCCACGAGCTCCCTGTCTGGCAAAACCAGAGACAAAGGGGGTGGAGGAGGGATGAGGCTTGGCGAGTCTGTGAGTTCTATATGGAATCCCTGCACAGTGGTCAGCACCCAGGGGTCTGAGGTAATGCTGGACCAAACGTGGGAACAAAGACGGAGTCTGCCCCCGACACAAGGGCCCAAAGAAGTTACCTCTGGAGGAAGACTTACCGAAGGATTTTCGGAAATTCTGATTCCCTTTAACGGACCTCGATCGCCATTGGCCGCCTCTGGCTGGGAAGAATGGAGGAGGGTTCCTCTGGTCCTGGAAGGGTTGCCTTTGGGTGAAGGAGCCTCTGCCCGAGCTGCGGGCCTGGAAACTGGAACGGCCGGACAGGCGGCCCCTACTACTGCCGGCCCTAGTGGAGACCCGTCCCTGAAAGACCCTGCGCATGGAGGACTGGGCCTTATCCAGGGCAGTAAACGCCCCCACAAATCTGCTGAGATCCTTGATGAAGGAATCCCCGAAAATTAAGCCCTGCGCGTCCTTTCCTGCCTCCGTGAGTGCTAGGTTGGCCAATTTAGGGTCTATCTTGAACAGTATGGCTTTACGCCAGTTCAATGGCCAGGGAAGAATTAGTGCTGCCCGCAATGCAGATGGCTCTCTGTATCCAACCCGTAAGCTCCTCCGGATCTATCGGAGAGCCGTCCACTCTGGCCGATTCGGCCATCTCAAAAATTTTGGCAAGGGGGCCAAATATGTCAAGGAGCTTTCCCTGGCAGCTCTTCAGTGCCGAATCTAACCCCTTACGGGGGTTCCAGCCGGTTTTAGCCAAAAACTGTGTCATTTTAGGATCAACAGCTGGCGTCTCACAGACCTTGTTGGGTATCAATGGTCTGGGGCACTCAGATCTGAGCTTGCTGCGCGCCTCTTTGCTCAGAGGATGGCGCACCCAATGCTCAAGGTAACTGCTCACATGAGCCACCGGCAGCCACTCCGCCGACCGAGGGTGGTGGAGGGCATCAGGGTCGAATAATGGGGCGCCAGAGGGGTCCACAATAGCAGAAGCCGCATTAGGGGCAGTGGAGGTCGCACCCACGGACCCAGAGGTGGAAGGCATAGGGCCAGCGGTACCTGGAATATCAGATTCCATCTCCTCCTCAGAATGGCAGCTCGCCTCCGCAAAAGCCTCCCTATCAGATTCCAAATCTGAATCCAAGTCGCTAGTTTGTGCTCTAGCACATTTCCACGTGCGCGCACTTTCTGCCTGGCGCGGTAAGGCTCTTTTGCGCGATCTAAGCGCGCTATCATGGGTGGCTTGCATCACACCAGTCATAGTCTCCTGGGGTGCAGGAAGTTCACAAATGGCAGGCTGCGGATTAGTTAGCAAAGGCGACTGAGTACAGGGGGCAGGAGTATGGGCAGACAAGGCCTGGGAGATGGTCTGAGAAATCATAGAAGACATGGACCCCATAGCTTCAATTATAGCGCTAGAGACCGACCGCTGTAGCTCCAGGGCCTGCGCATTCATGTCTGGCATTCTGGGCTCCCCAGTGGATGGAGGGGGATTAGGCCCAGAGGGAGAGCGGTCAGACGACATAATGTAATATTAGCAAATTATGCTCTCAAGGGTGTAAAACCTAAAGGGGGAGGCCTAATATAAGAGGGGCCGAAGAGAACTAAGCAGGCAGATCCTCCTAACTAACCTAACGAGGGGTTAATCACCCCAGAAGCCGCAGAGCAGGAGCCGAACCGAGCCGAGCCGAACGTCTGTAGAGCACGGCAGTATCCTCCGAAATCCCACGAGAGGACGGGTGGGAGCTCCCCAAAATGGCCGCCGAGATCTCGCGAGCCGCGGGAAGTGCAAGCGGGACCTGCCGCAAAGACCTAGGTCGCCGGAGAACCAACGGGACAGGGTCAGAGCGGAGGAGCGCCGCGAAGATGGGAAGAAAGCTCAGGTAACATGAGGAAAGGAAGGGGGGGGGGGCAAAGAGTACACCCCCAGAGAAGAGCGCAATTACCAAATGAAGCGACAATCGCAGGGGGGCGAATAAAGGTGGGGGGGGGAGACCCCCAAAACAGGGAGGGCGCAATAGGCGTAAGGGCAATAAAACAATACAGTAAAAAAAGGACTATAAACTGTGAAGAAAAAGCCCCAAAATAAGGCCAGAAAACGTTGTAATAATAATCAAGCAGTAACAGAAATCACTGAGCCGCAGCAAACATGCGATAAAATAGACCATAAAATACAGATGTTACTTATCTTGGTGGAAGCAGCAAAGAAAGAGATGATACAGAAGAGGACACTGCTTATTATAGGATCTGTCAGGGGAGGGGCCTTTATTGTTATGTAAATTTCTTCTTTGCTGCTATTGGTGGAAAGTAAAGAAGGAGATAGCAATATGAGCCTCCGTGTCTTGCTGTAAAACTCAGGATCAGTGCAGGATAAGTAATGTATGTACACAGTGACTGCACCAGCAGAATAGTGAGTGCAGCTCTGGAGTATAATACAGGATGTAACTCAGGATCAGTACAGGATAAGTAATGTAATGTATATACACAGTGACTGCACCAGCAGAATAGTGAGTGCAGCTCTGGGGTTTAATACAAGATGTAACTCAGGATCAGTACAGGATAAGTAATGTAATGTATGTACACAGTGACTCCACCAGCAGAATAGTGAGTGCAGCTCTGGAGTATAATACAGGATGTAACTCAGGATCAGTACAGGATAAGTAATGTAATGTATGTACACAGTGACTGCACCAGCAGAATAGTGAGTGCAGCTCTGGAGTATAATACAGGATATAACTCAGGATCAGTACAGAGTAAGTAATGTAATGTATGTACACAGTGACTCCACCAGCAGAATAGTGAGTGCAGCTCTGGAGTATAATACAGGATGTAACTCAGGATCAGTACAGGATAAGTAATGTATGTACACAGTGACTGCACCAGCAGAATAGTGAGTGCAGCTCTGGAGTATACTACAGGATGTAACTCAGGATCAGTACAGGATAAGTAATGTATGTACACAGTGACTCCACCAGCAGAATAGTGAGTGCAGCTCTGGAGTATAATACAGGATGTAACTCAGGATCAGTACAGGATATGTAATGTAATGTAATGTATGTACACAGTGACTGCACCAGCAGAATAGTGAGTGCAGCTCTGGAGTATAATACAGGATGTAACTCAGGATCAGTACAGGATAAGTAATGTAATGTATGTACACAGTGACTCCACCAGCAGAATAGTGAGTGCAGCTCTGGAGTATAATACAGGATGTAACTCAGGATCAGTACAGGATAAGTAATGTATGTACACAGTGACTCTATGAAAAGCCCCTTCCAATAGCGCTGCACATGATTACCAGTGTGTACGTTTCCCAGGACATATTTGCTAACTCCATCACTGAGGCAGAGGAGGAAGGCAGTGGGAAATGTCAAGAATGTGTTAGCAAAAGGGGTGCCAGGAGTCCAAGGTAGGTAGGTATGTGGGTTATAATGAGATGTAATGAGCCAGGTCCCTCTAATCCAGGATTTGCAGATAACAGATGTCTCAGACAACTGTTTTAGAGCCTGTGCTGTGATATTTAGTGTCAGACGGAGGGCAGCATGCCCGCTCTGCAGGACCTCTATGCCCTGTCACCCGATATATGCTAATGACATTTTTGTCATAGGGGGCAGGAGCCGTCTGAGGTCAGGCTCATTGTCTTCATAACTAGCATTGGTGAGTTCCCTTCAAAGGCAAGCCAGGGATTTTATGGTGAACTCATTGAGGGTAGTCTCAGGTTGGTAGCAGATGTTTAATTGTCTTTCATGAAGACCGGAATGTAATTATCCACAACATAGACAGGGGCGGACTGGGAACTTAAAGTGGCCATGGAAAAAATATTAAAAGTGGCCCCGTTTTGTAGTCAGGTCCAAATAAATGGAAAGCAGGGCCAGCAATACCATATTGTGGCACATTATACCACCTCAAGAGAGACAAATACCACAGTCCATCCCAAAATGCTGCCAGCAGCACAAAATACATCCCCAAAAACTTCCAGTGGATGGCCATGAGGAGGCCCACTAGGAAATTTCCCTGTAAGGTCTATGGCCAATCCGCCCCTGGATGTAGGTGACGGTATTTTCAGCCTTGGTCCATAACTGGATCCTTTAGCATTCCTTCCTAGTTTAAGTAATATTATATAACTCACCAGGACCCTGCTCTGATGGGATAAAAAAAAACTAAAACAAACAGAATATGAACCGGAGACTAAGGCCTCATGCACACGACCGTTGTGTGCATCCGTGGCCGTTGTGCCGTTTTCCTTATTTTTTTCGCGGACCCATTGACTTTCAATGGGTCCGTGGAAAAATCGGAAAATGCACCGTTTTGCAGCCGAGGCCGTGATCCGTGTATCCTGTCCGTCAAAAAAATATGACCTGTCCTATTTTTTTGACGGACAACGGTTCACGGACCCATTCAAGTTAATGGGTCCGTGAAAGAACACGGATGCACACAAGATTGGCATCCGTGTCCGTGATCCGTAGGTTGCTTTCATACAGACGGATCCGAAGATCCGTCTGCATAAAAGTTTTTTCAGATCTAAGTTTTCACTTCGTGAGAACTCATATCCGACAGTATATTCTAACACAGAGGCGTTCCCATGGTGATGGGGACGCTTCTAGTTAGAATACACTACAAACTGTGTACAAGACTGCCCCCTGCTGCCTGGCAGCACCCGATCTCTTACAGGGGGCCGTGATCAGCACAATTAACCCCTTCAGGTGCGGCACCTGAAGGGGTTAATTGTACTATCATATCCCCCTGTAAGAGATCAGGGCTGCCAGGCAGCAGGGGGCAGACCCCCCCCCCCTCCCCAGTTTGAATATCATTGGTGGCCACTGCGGCCCCCCCCCTCCCTCCCTCTATTGTAATAATAGCTTGGTGGCCAGTGTGCGGCCCCCCGGCCCCCCCCCCTTCCTCCCTCTATTGTAATAAATAGTTGGTGGCACAGTGTGCGCCCCCCATCGGGCCCCCCCCCTTCCTCCCTCTATTGTAATAAATCGTTGGTGGCACAGTGTGCGCCCCCCATCGGGCCCCCCCCTTCCTCCCTCTATTGTAATAAATCGTTGATGGCACAGTGTGCGCCCCCCATCGGACCCCCCTTCCTCCCTCTATTGTAATAAATCGTTGGTGGCACAGTGTGCGCCCCCCATCGGCCCCCCCTTCCTCCCTCTATTGTAATAAATCGTTGGTGGCACAGTGTGCGCCCCCCATCGGCCCCCCTCCCTATATAGCATTACCAACATTGGTGGCCAGTGTGCGGCATCCCATCTCCCCCCCCCCCCCCGATCATTGGTGGCAGCGGAGTTCCGATCGGAGTCCCAGTTTAATCGCTGGGGCTCCGATCGGTAACCATGGCAACCAGGACGCTACTGCAGTCCTGGTTGCCATGGTTACTTAGCAATAGTACAATAGTAGAAGATTCATAGTTACCTGCTGGCTGCTGCGATGGTCGTGTCCGGCCGGGAGCTCCACCTACTGGTAAGTGACAGGTCTGTGCGGCGCATTGCTAAATGAACTGTCACTTACCAGTAGGAGGAGCTCCCGGCCGGTCACAGACATCGCAGCAGCCAGCAGGTAAGTATGAATCTTCTACTATTGTACTATTGCTAAGTAACCATGGCAACCAGGGCTGCAGTAGCTTCCTGGTTGCCATGGTTACCGATCGGAGCCCCAGCGATTAAACTGGGACTCCGATCGGAACTACGCTGCCACCAATGATCGGGGGGGGGGGGGGAGATGGGAGGCCGCACACTGGCCACCAATGTTGTTACTGCTATAGAGGGAGGTGGGGCCGATGGGGGGTGCACACTGTGCCACCAACGATTTATTACAATAGAGGGAGGGAGGGAGGGGGGGCCGATGGGGGGCGCACACTGTGCCACCCACGATTTATTACAATAGAGGGAGGGAGGAGGGCCGATGGGGGCGCACACAGTGCCACCAACGATTTATTACAATAGAGGGAGGGGGGGCGATGGGGGGCGCACACTGTGCCACCAACGATTTATTACAATAGAGGGAGGGAGGGGGGGGCGCACACTGTGCCACCAACGATTTATTACAATAGAGGGAGGGAGGGGGGGGGGGCCGCACTGGCCACCAATGATATTCAAACTGGGGAGGGGGGGGTCTGCCCCCTGCTGCCTGGCAGCCCTGATCTCTTACAGGGGGATATGATAGTACAATTAACCCCTTCAGGTGCGGCACCTGAGGAGTTAATTGTGCTGATCACGGCCCCCTGTAAGAGATCGGGTGCTGCCAGGCAGCAGGGAGCAGTAATGTACACAGTTTGTAGTATATTCTAACTAGAAGCGTCCCCATCACCATGGGAACGCCTCTGTGTTAGAATATACTGTCGGAAATTAGTTTTCACGATGTAACTCATATCCGACAGTATATTCTAACATAGAGGCGTTCCCATGGTGATGGGGACGCTTCAAGTTAAAATATACCATCGGATTGGAGAAAACTCCGATCCGATGGTATAAAAGGGACTCCAGACTTTACACTGAAAGTCAATGGGGACGGATCCGTTTGAAATGGCACCATATTGTGTCAACATCAAACGGATCCGTCCCCATTGACTTGCATTGTAATTCAGGACGGATCCGTTTGGCTCCGCACGGCCAGGCGGACACCAAGACGACTTTTTTTTCATGTCCGTGGATCCTCCAAAAATCAAGGAAGACCCACGGACGAAAAAACGGTCACGGATCACGGACCTACTGGACCCCGTTTTTGCGGACCGTGAAAAAATACTGTCGTGTGCATGAGGCCTAAGGCTGCGTTTACATAAGCGGCATGCCCGATCCGGCACAAATGCCAGCTGTCAGCCAGACAAAAAGCCTTGCATGCAATAGTTTTTGTCTGGCCCAAACCATGCATTCATGATGGAAAGATGCAGTATCACCGCCGGACCCCATTATAGTCAGTAGTAGAGATGAACAGTTTTGAAAAAAGATTTGGCAATTTCAGCCAGATTTCATCAAGAAATTGGATTTGTTCCAAATTAATTTCATAAAAATCGCCATAAATCAGGTATACCCAGGCCATTCTGCCTTTGAATACGGCCACATGGAGCGGACATGCTGCGGTGAAGAACTGCGTGGCAAATTAGCCCGCAGCTGCCTTTCATTTCATAATGAAGACCGTGCTGTATAGTCCTTCATTGTCAATGGCCTGTGCGACACCTTTAAACAGGGGCTGTTGCTGGTGTGGGGTTCGGCTGGTTAGGTGGGGGGCACAATATACATATTATTGCTGTTCTGGCTATCAATCTCCTGCAGGTTATTTGACAGTAAACACAGAATATTAATCAGCTATGGCATACCCACTTCTCCAGCCCCAGCGCTCTCCTGCCCTACAGGTGGGAGCCCTTCTTCTGCCGTCTGCTTTTCCTCCTTTTCCACATCATCTAATATCGATGAGAATATGTCATCAGGAACATCCAGCTCCTTCTCTCTCTCCATCTTGCTGACTTTTCTACGACATGGAGACTTTGAGGGATGATTTGGAAGAAGTAAAGCCAGCCTAAGGGTACTTTCGCATTAGCGGCAGGGGACTGCGGCAGGCTGTTCCGGCGGGCGAACAGCCTGTCGGATCCGACCTGCTGTTAGTTCACATGTGCCCCCGGACTGCCGCTCCGTCCCCATTGACTATAATGGGGGTGGGGGCGGAGTTCCGGCGGCAGCACTGCAGCGCTGCCGCCGGAACTCCGCCCCCATTATAGTCAATGGGGACGGAGCGGCAGTCCGGGGGCACACGTGAACTAGCGGCAGGACGGATCCGACAGGCTGTTCACCCGCCGGAACAGCCTGCCGGACTCTCCTGCTGCTAGTGTGAAACTAGCCTTAGGGGTGCAGACTGGATGGAATTGGTTGGCACGCTGGCACCGGAGTAATTAAGGCTTCCATCTTATTGGTATTGAATTAAATTTACGGCTGATGTAGAAATAAGTAAATGTAGGAATAAATAAAACTGATGCAGAATAAGTCTCCCTGCATTCTCTCTGCACTCTTCCAGCAGTCTCCCTGCGATCTCCTTGTACTCTCCCTGCAGTCTCCCTACTATCTCCCTCTCCAATATTCTTCTATTAATAATTTTCAGCAACACTGTCCCTAGTGTATGAGCACTTGCCACGTCTCTCCCTATGCTCAGCTCAGCTCAATGGCGGAGACCGCGCAGGATGACGGTTTTATAGGGCTATGACATCACAGGGGAAGGCTATCTGCGGCTTGGCTGGCTGCACGGCATTATTAATGATCTTGCATTCCCAGTCTTGTCTCCTCTACATCTAGATTTGCTTTGTAACACGTGCAGCCACTATTTTAGGAAAACCGGATTCATTACCATGAAGCACAAAGAAATTTGGATTTGTTTAGAATTTTCCTAAACTTGGGACCAAATTCCGCTTCAAATGCTTCTCTTTGCTCAACACTAGTCAGTAGGGATCCGTCAGTGATCTGTAGAATCTCGCAATGCCATATTCAGCTAAATCCAGCGGGCTGATCTCTACTGGAACAGCCTGCTGGATCCGCTGCTGCAGATGTGAACGTACCCTAAGCACAGACACAAAGGTCATAAACTGGCCATACACAATACATAAATGACAGCCGAACCCGCCGAGCTTGGCAGGTTCTACTAAAGATCCAATGGGCCTAGTGACTTTAGTGACCAGATATGAGGCAGAAGAAAGATTGGGCATGTTGGATTGTTTAAAGGTATTTTGCCAGATTTTTTTTAATTACCGTATGTTCTATCCTTAGGATAGGTCTTCAATATCTGATCGGTTGGGGTTCATCTCTGTTACCTCCACCAATCAGCTCTTTTTCAGTAGCGACACAGCTCCTTCCACTGCAAACAAAGCTACTGAAAAACAGCTGATCAACGGGAATGCTGGGCTTTTGACACCCGACGATCAGATATTGATGACCTATACTAAGGATAGGCCATCAGTATAATAGTCCTGGAAAACCCCTTTAACCAGAACGCTGCTCTGTGCTGAAGAAGCCCAACAGGCCAAAGAAGATATGTCCATCTAAGGCCCCTTTCACACGGGCGAGTATTCCGCGCGGATGCGATGCGTGAGTTGAACGCATTGCACCCGCATTGAATCCGGACCCATTCATTTCTATGCGGCTGTGCACATGAGCGGTGATTTTCACGCATCACTTGTGCGTTGCGTGAAAATCGCAGCATGCTCCTCTTTGTGCGTTTTTCACGTAATGCAGGCCCCATAGAAATGAATGGGGTTGCGTGAAAATCGCAAGCATCCGCAAGCAAGTGCGCATGCGGTGCAATTTTAACGCACGGTTGCTAGGAGACGATTGGGATGGAGACCCGATCATTATTATTTTCCCTTATAACATGGTTATAAGGGAAAATAATAGCATTCTGAATACAGAATGCATAGTAAAATAGCGCTGGAGGGGTTAAAAAAAATAAAAAATAATTAAACTCGCCTTAATACACTTGATCG
Organism: Bufo gargarizans; assembly: GCF_014858855.1. NCBI lineage: Eukaryota > Metazoa > Chordata > Amphibia > Anura > Bufonidae > Bufo > Bufo gargarizans. Next base: position 26,014,843 of record NC_058082.1, read on the forward strand.
CGCAGCCGGCTTCTCTTCTGTCTTCTTCTTTGCTGTGTGGAGGAACAGGACCTGTGGTGACGTCACTCCGGTCATCACATGATCCATCACCATGGTAAAAGATCATGTGATGACCGGAGTGACGTCACCACAGGTCCTTTTCCTGCACACAGCAAAGAAGAAGACAGAAGAGAAGCCGGGCTGCGCGATCAAGTGTATTAAGGTGAGTTAAATTATTTTTTAATTTTTTTTAACCCCTCCAGCGCTATTGTACTATGCATTCTGTATTCAGAATGCTATTATTTTCCCTTATAACCATGTTATAAGGGAAAATAATACAATCTACAGAACACCGATCCCAAGCCCAAACTTCTGTGAAGAAGTTCGGGTTTGGGAACCAAACATGCCGATTTTTCTCACGCGCGTGCAAAACGCATTACAATGTTTTGCACTCGCGCGGAAAAATTGTGCATGTTCCCGCAACGCACCCGCACCTTTTCCCGCAACGCACCCGCACCTTTTCCCGCAACGCCCGTCTGAAAGAGGCAGAAGGCTATGTTTGCAACTGTTTTGGAGGCTCCGTTCAGAGCGTCCATCTCAGGCTTTGTCATATCTGCCAGAACATAGCGCAGCATTCCGTGCTAATTATTTTCTGGTAACATGGCTGAACCTGAGTTAACTGTATAAATCTATATGCAGTGAGCTCCCCCTAGTGTTTGCTACAGGCAGGCAGAATCTTATCCTTATGACTGTGAAGGACACCAAGGGATATAGAGCAGAAAAGCTTTGGGAGGAGGAGGCTTTGGAAGACTCAAACCAGTTTTTCTATCTCTTATCACATCACCTTACACACATAAAACGGGAAATTAACAGTATAATAAATAATTTAGTATATCCAGCCAGGTTTTTCTTTTTTATTACGGGGTCACTTTAAAAAGTAAGAGTGGTTTGTGAGTTCATTGTGAAACTTTTCTTCCGGACAGGGTTTACTTTAATCCCTTCTGATGAATGGACCTTTTGTGATTAGTTATAATGTTACCTGTCGGTGCCTACTTTAATCCTGGTAATCCTCTGCCAACAAAACATTAGCGCTGCCCAAATTTCCATTGTTCTGAGGTCAAATACATCCGTACAGGACATGCAGCATCCACTTTTAATTGCATTCTAATCATTGCACACACAGGACATGTCATGAATAAGATCTTGTAGACTAGCTGTGATTTAGCCCCTAGTGACAAGTGATTGTCTCTAAAGTCACCTCCAAATGGGGAGGTCTTCTGCTGGAAATGGGACCCATTGTTGTGTCAGAGGGACCTTTGGTGGGTCAGACGACCTTCCTTCTAACGTGGGTTGGTCTTCTGATTGGGCTTTAGGACCTCCAATTTTTTCATCTGTCTCTGAGAAGAACCATAAATTGATCTTATATCACTTACTCCTGTAGCCCCTCAGCTTGTTCTCTTCACTGATCGTTTTTTTTTACCTGAAGGCAATTCAAATGGCATCCCAGGTGCTGTGGTGCCAGCTGGCCGCCACTCGGAAACTCTATACCTCACTTGTGTTGTAGTGTAGACTTCCTCTTAGCTTTCACGCTGACAGATGTCCTAATCCCCATGCCTTGCCTGACACCACAGACATTCAGGTCTGCCAAGCCTCATTCATACCTAGCAAATCTCGGGCATCTCCACACATGTACAATTATAGTCCCTTAAAAACTGATTTTCACCCAAAGGTGAAGGGGTATTCCAGGATCGTTATACTGATGGGCTACTCTTAGGCCACTGATAAGTCAATTGTGGGAGTCTAATTAAAGCTGCCTCCACTGATCATCTGAAGGGCTGCGTCCCTGTCATTGTATACCCAAGGACAGCACTATACGTTTGGTAGGGGCTGTGTCTGGTACTGAAGTTTAGTCCTGTTCACAGGAATGGGACTGAATGCTGTGACCTGCCGCACCAGGCACAATGGGGCTGTGAAGGGGATACAGCGCTAACTGGAGCACCATGTCCCTTTATTAAGCTGATTTTTACAATCAGACAAAGATCAAATTTTGATTGCCTATCCTAAAAATAGTTTGTCTTGGAAAACCCCTTTACAGGAACAGGACTACAAGAAGTGCAGCCATATTGGCTGTCACTTGGCAATTAAAGGGAGACAAAACTTTTTTAAAAAGCTTGCATAATGGCTGTGCTTCTTTGTACAATTATAACTATGAAGGGACAGGTCTTTTTTAGACTCCCCTAATGCCTTTTTCAGCCATATTCCTGTTTCAGCTGCACAGCTAGATGCACTTCTCTCACAACCAGGGGGTGTCTCCCTTCTGTGGAATCTGTCAGCACTGTACTGCTGTGACGTCTTTTCCCATCCTCTGTCCTTGTTTTTTCAGCTCTGGAGCTCACAGAACAGATAAGTAGGGTGAAATCACACCTACAGACACACATGACGCTCCTATAATCTTCAGAAGCAGTGTAGAAGCAGTTTCTTTATCAGGCTGAGGACCTCAGCTAGCTCTGACATGCCCCCTACTTCCTCTCAACTGTCTTCTGTGTCTCTATTACCAGGGGCGAATCTTGCCTGACAACAGGCAGTGGACTGCAACTTAGGTGAAAGTGCAACCCGTAAGGGCCAGGTGGATGAAGGCATATTTTTTAAATGAAGTGATTTAGTAATTTGCTAGTTACACCATTCTTTATCAAATGAAAATTGTGTGAAAGTACACTGACTTAAAAATAAATAAATCCCAGTACTTTCTTCTTTGATGTCCTCCTTTCCTTTGATCCTATTCTATCTCATATTACAACTGAAAAAGAGAAATATATCAAGAAATCAGTGTGTCTTATGAGCTTGGTGATGTCCTCCCTCCTCCTCCTCCTCACTGTCCTGTGCCTGGCTGTGAGACAACAGGGTGCAGCAGCAGCCCCTTCCTCTGCTCTGCCTGCAGTAGGACACAAATATTGTGAGACCATGCTTCCTTGCCCAACCCCAGTTCCTCAGTGGTTAACCAACCAAACAAAAAATAGATATCATTTTTTTTAATAAATTGAAGCTTCGACCCTAATGAAAATCACAACTTCTCTTCCCAGGATCTCAGTGGCGCAAGAAAATAGTGAATACTAATGCCTCTTTCACACGGGCATTGCGGGAAAAGGTGCGGGTGCGTTGCGGGAACATGCATGATTTTTCCGCGCGAGTGCAAAACATTGTAATGCGTTTTGCACATGCGTGAGAAAAATCGGCATGTTTGGTACCCAAACCCAAACTTCTGGATCGGTGTTCTGTAGATTGTATTATTTTCCCTTATAAGGGAAAATAATAGCATTCTGAATACAGAATGCATAGTACAATAGCGCTGGAGGGGTTAAAAATAAGATAAATAAAAATTTAACTCACCTTAATCCACTTGATCGCGCAGCCGGCATCTCTTCTGTCTGTCTTCTTTGCTGTGTGCAGGAAAAGGACCTGTGGTGACGTCACTCCGGTCATCACATGGTCCGTCACATGATCTTTTACCATGGTGATGGATAATGTGATGACCGGAGTGACGTCACCACAGGTCTTTTTCCTGCACACAGCAAATAAGAAGACAGAAGAGATGCCGGCTGCGCTATCAAGTGGTTAAGGTGAGTTACATTTTTTTATTTTTTTAACCCCAGCCCTATTGTACTATGCATTCTGTATTCAGAATGCTATTATTTTCCCTTATAACTATGTTATAAGGGAAAATAATAATAATGATCGGGTCTCCATCCCGATCGTCTCCTAGCAACCGTGCGTGAAAATTTGCACCGCATCCGCACTTGCTTGTGGATGCTTGCAATTTTCACGCAGCCCCATTAACTTCTATGGGGCCTGAGTTGCGTGAAAAACGCACAAAATAGAGCTTCCTGCGATTTTCACGCAACGCACAAGTGATGCGTGAAAATCACCGCTCATGTGAACAGCCCCATAGAAATGAATGGGTCCTGATACAGTGCAGGTGCAATGCGTTCAACTCACGCATTGCACCCGCGCGGAATACTCGCCTGTGTGAAAGGGCCTAAGATTTGTCAAATATGGGAGATCATCATTAACACATCTCCTAGGTGGCAGGTGCATTGATAGTTGAGGATTTGTTGACAAGAGACATCAGAAAAATTGGTAATTGAGATATTGCCAGGACTTCCTGCTGGGAGAGAGGCAGAGAGAGCTGCTCCATTCATTCCTTCAAGCATTATGTGGTTGGTTAGACACAAAAAAAACACTGTGAACATGAATATTTGTTTAAATAAGTATTATTTTATTTTATTACAAAAAAAAGCTTTTATTATAAAAATATATTCCAAAGAGGTTTGGGGAAGACAAGGGGAAGAGGATGTGCACAATAGTAAGTGGAAGCTCCAAACCGCCGATAAGGTTTATACAGAAGCAAACACGGCTCACCACAGCACAGAGATCAGCCCACCACTGCGGGCAGCAGGAAATGATTGCATAACACAAAAAGGAGAAATCGCATCAACACGTTGCAGTAGAACAATTGCATATATCTAGCATACATTTCAGCAATACGTTTGGCTTGAGAGGATGACCGCAACAAATCTGCCTCCCCCCCCAACCCATGTAAGCAGCTCTTCATGCTTGCAGGATCTATAAAAAGTCTTCGTAGCTAACACTCGAGATGGGTGAATTTTTGCAGTACTTTATTATTCCTGCCACTAGGATACATTAGGGCAAATAATAAATAAAAATAATATATTTAATTTGGTAACACTGGAACACCCCTTAAAAGGGTTATCCAAGAGTCAGACAGACCTCCCAGAGTGGAGGTCTGTCCCAACCCTCGGTGGAGATCATACTTACCTGTTCCCCGCCACTGGGTGTGGTGTCTGAAGCTCCTGGGCCGGCTCTTCCTCTCCTAAGCTCCCTGAAATCAACATATGTCAACGTGGGTAGGGGGAACATGACGGCTAAAGCCAATCAGAATCGCCAACTGGTCATGTGACGCAAGGGGAGCAGGTCACTGCTGTAGCCTGTGATTGGCTGCAGTGGTCACGTGTTCACCTGTCGATAGATGTTGATTTCAGCGCGACAGGGAGAGAAGAGCCAGCTCGGGAGCGTTAGACACCAATCCCAGCAGCAGGGAACCAGGTAAGTATGTTCTCCACTGCGGGTCGCCCATGCTGGAAGGTCTATCTGACTCTTGGTTAACCTTTTTAAATATTTCCTAATTTTAGGTGAAACCGCTACAGGTAGCTTTTAAAAAGCAAATCCCCCAAATGGTATAATGTGGAAACAATCAGCAATAAAACATACACATCTCCACTAAATGAAAATTTTTAAAGGCTGGCCAGGTGGCAACTTGACCCACCAAGGTTCATGTTCTCCTTCACTGTCATATTTGGAAACCACCACCCTCTTGATTTAAAGTGATAGTTCATTCATTTTTTTTTATATTTTTTTTACAAGGGATCCACATAGGTCACTTTACATACATTTGTCCTCCATTTGCCATAAACATTTCCTAAATATTTATTTTATTTTAGGGGTATTAGTCCCTTTCCAATCCTACCAGGGGCAGCAACCACCGCTGCACACTTCTGAGATGGCAGCATAAGTTGTCAAAACCCCACACCCCAGTCAGTACTCCGCCTGCCGATTCAGGAACATCCTGAACAATGACATCAGTGAAATGTAATGGGCAACGACCAAAAACTCCCAACAAGGCCTATACCGACATTAACTCCTCTCAATATACCGCTGTTGTGCAAGTCCGAATGACAGTAGTCATCACGGATGATGGGATTCATGCACACTAGAAATACCTTCGGTCTTGGAACTAACCCCCTTAGTGCTGCAAATTAAAGAAGTTTTACAAAAATGATATTGCCCCAGTGCAGCTGATATATATAATAATGTATATTGTACACAAGGATATGCTGTCTCCATAGAAAGCACCTAAAGTCCAAGGTGGCTTCAAGGATCTTACACGACAAGCAATTGGGCCGTGAAGCGGGTGTCCTGGACCCTGATATCTACATGCACAGTCAATGGTTTTGTTCATTATTGAACATCTGTCTTGTACAATAAAGTTTTGTTGTCGTCATGGCTGTTGCCTAGCAACAGGCGGCCATTACACATTTACATTTAAAAATACACCTCTTTTCTGACCTTTACAGCTCTGGAAAAAACATGATTCCAATAAAAATATAAAAAGCTTCCAAAACCAGGAGCCCTGGTCGTGCTGACACATGGTTCTCAATCATACTAGACGACTTCTGAAAGCTGACATCAGGGAGATAGGAGGCTGCGGTGTGTGAAGCGGGGCACGTATTTTTCGCCACTGACACGCCCTCTTTTTCAGGCCCCACCCCCTCATTGCACTTTTGGGAGTTGGGACTGCATCTAATAGCGCAGAATCCCAGCACCAGATTCAGTTACAGTACATGGAGGGCAGCCCTCGGTGCCCAGGAGTATTGACAACTCTTCCAGGGGTTGCGGGAGGTCTCTCATTTATTGTAATAGCTTCCCGGGCGTCCTGGGAGAGTTGGCAAGTATGTTCTCAATATGGCTGCCATTAGGATATGTTACACATGGGGGTTTGCACAAGAGTAACTTGAAGCTTCTAGGACCCTGTGCAAAATCTGTAAGAGGGCACCCACACTACAATGTGCCATTTATAATACGGGTGACTTCTCCCGTGTCACAGTGGCCTCTGCACCCTATTAGCTACATGCCTTGGGAGAAAAAAAGCAATGTGGCCATTGCATTGTGTGACTGGCAGATCAATATGGAAAAAGTTTCAAAAAACCGTAGCACTCCAATCTTCAATCCAATCATATATTTATTAGCACTGAACAGAAGCAACGTTTCGACTCAATATACGAGTGGATTGAAGATTGGAGTGCTACGTTTTTTCTAACTTTTTCGGTAATTGAGGGGTCCCTTGGGCCAGGGCATGACACCGCGATCACCGCCACCAAATAACGGACTAACATACGTCAGTAAGTGGTGCTGTCCTTTCTCTATGCTTTCAATTGGCAGATCAATATGTTCCTCTACATGGGTCACTAGGACACAGGCCCAGTGTGGTTGGATACAGTAGATTGTCACTCGCCACTATATATATGTATAATGTTCTCATTAAACATGCATCTCTGAAAGGATGCCATGTATGGTCACTGTCTAATGGGTTACCATTTACCATGACAGTCACATGATAAGAGTCTTTCCCATGTTGGGTGAGAGCGGCAAAAAGTCTGACCATGGAAAACATTGAAGTTGATTAGTTGTCTTATTAACCGACATTTTTACTAAAACGTTGTAAAATGTCATCATGTATAACTGCCAACATATCTTGGTTGGGTAACTTCGTAAATACATTACATTACTTATCCTGTACTGATTCTGAGTTTTACATCAAGACACGGAGGCTCCTATTGCTATCTCTTTCTTTACTGTTCCACCAATAGCAGCAAAGAAAATTTACATACTGAACATTGTAACCATGACAACCGTAGTCCCACCCCCAGACAGCCCCTATAACAGGCAACTCCTCCTCTGGGTCTTCCTCTTTCTTTGCGGCTGCCACCAGATAAGTGCTGCAAATTTTACCTTGTGTGCTTTTGCATCGTTTCGTATTGGTTTAATCCTATTATTGGTTTTATTTCATGTGTTTTCTCCTAGTTATAGTCCCTCTGCATTTGTAGTGGGTTTTGTTTGCACCTGTTTCTCTGGGCTTCAGCCCTTATGGTTTATATGGGGGGTTTATTTTACCCAGTTTGCTCATTGTGGGGGTTCTTCCCCTCTCTGTCTTTTTGTGGTTCCCTATTGTTTTCCCTTGTTAGCGCCGTCGCGCTTCTTTCCCCACCCCGCCGGGTTATTGTCTCTTTTTCCCCTTTTCCCCCCTCTGTTTTGTTTACCTTTCTTGTGATCTCGCCGGGGATCCTTGCGCTTCCCGCGGCCGGATCTTCTTTCGCGCGCAGCCGGTCTATCGCGTAGTCTCGCGAGATCCCGGCGGCCATCTTGGTCCTCTATTATTTTTGCGGGATTTCGGCGGCCATCTTAGTCCCCGCCTGGTTTCCGTCCGGATCGGTCACATCTCTCTGCGCTCCCTCTGCCGCATCGCGCCTGTGTGATTAACCCTTGCGCTCTAGATAGGTATTTTGGCCCATATTAGACCTTTATTATCCCGGTCCTCGCGTGACTTTTTGTCCCACGATGTCCACTACCGATTTACCCTCCAGCCAGGCCTGCCCAGCGCCTGCTGAGGAGATGGAGGTTGAGAGGGATGACCCTCGTACTCTGGCAATTCAGCAATCGGTCTCTAGTGCCATATTATCCGCTATGGGATCCATGTCCACTATGCTGGCTACAACCATTTCACAGGCCCTGGCTGCACCCCCCCCTAGGGAGTCCCTGCAGCCTACCCCTGCTATAGTGACGCCGTCTGATGCCATTGATGCTCCTGTTTCACAGGATGATAGAATTGGTGTGCGTGCGGCCACCCATGAGAGCGTGCAACGTTCACGCAAGAGAGCCTTACCGCGCCAGGCAGAAAAGGAGCGCACATGGAAATGTGCCAGAGCACAACCAGGTGCCGATCCTGATTCGGATCCAGGCTCAGACTTAGAGGCGTTGGAGGATCTGGATTACCCCTCTGATGAGGAAACCCAGGATCAGACTCCCACTGCTAGGGGCCCAGTCCCTTCCACTTCCTTTGCGGTCGGCTCTGCTCCTCCAGCGGTCGATTTGACGTCTGCATTGGCGGACCCTTCCGGCGAACTTATGTTCGACCCTGATACACTCCATCACCCTAGGTCGGCGGAATGGCTCCCATCTGACCATGTGGGTAAATACCTGGAAGCTCGGGTTCGCCACCCGTTAAGTAAGGATGCTCGCAACAAGCTCCGTGCTGAATGCCCTAGGCCCCTGGTCCCTAATAAGGTCTGCGATACCCCTGTGGTCGACCCCAAGATGACCCAGTTTTTGGCCAAAACGGGCTGGAACCCACGTAAAGGGTTAGACTCCGCCTTGAGGAGCTGCCAGGACAAGCTCCTGGATGTGTTTGGGCCCCTCACAAAGTTACTAGAATTGGCAGAAGCTGCCAGAGCAGATGGCTCAAGTATTGATCCCGAGGAGCTTCGGGTTGGGCTCAAAGAGCGATTTGTGTCGCTGGTAATGCCAACACGTCCCTATCTATTGAACGGCGTAAGGCCATTCTCTTTAAGATTGACCCTAAGCTGGCTAATCTTGCCCTGACCGAGGCAGGTAAGGAGGCACAGGGACTGCTGTTCGGCGACTCCTTTATTAAGGACCTCGGCCGTTATGTTGGCGCATTCACTGCATTAGATAAGGCCCAGTCCTCTATGCGCAGAGTGTTTCAGGGACGGGTCTCCAACAGGGCCGGCAGTACCAGGGGCCGCCTGTCCGGCCGATCTACCTTCCACGCTCGTGGCGTGGGCCGAGGCTCCTTTCACCAAAGACCTCCTTTCCAGGATCAGAGGGGCTCCTCGACTTTCTTCCCGGCCAGAGGCGGCAATTGGCGTTCCAGGTCCTTCCGTGGGAACCCCAACTCAAGACGACCTTTCGGTAAGTCTTCCCTTAGCGGGGGTTTCTTCTCCCCTTTACATAGGGGGCAGACTCCGACATTTTTTCCGTGCTTGGTCGGAGATTACTTCAGACCCGTGGATATTGTCCACCGTCAGGGGTTTCCTGATCGAACTAGTAGACTCCCCTTTCCGGCTCCCCCCTCCCTCCCCTTTTCTGCTTTCCAGGCCGGATCGCTCCCTGGTGGATATAGAACTGAGGTCACTTTTCCAAAAAGGTGCGATAGAACGGGCTCCCCCATCCCCTGGGAGAGTCGTCAGCAATATCTTTCTGGTCCAAAAGAAGGGCGGACAAATGCGCCCAGTGATAAATCTTCGGTCGCTGAACTCCATAGTGCGCTATCGCCACTTCAAGATGGAGGGGATTCACCTTCTCAGGGATCTGCTCCTTCCGAGGGATTGGATGGTGAAATTGGACCTAAAGGACGCTTACCTGACGGTTCCCATCGATCCTTCGTCCAGGGACCTTCTCTGTTTTCTATGGGGGGGGGGGGGGAGACGTGGCGCTTCACTTGCCTCCCATTCGGTCTGTCCTCGGCTCCCTGGTGCTTCACCAAACTAATGCGACCAGCCATGGCCTGGCTCCGCAGTCGGGGTGTTCGTCTAATCATATATCTGGACGACATCCTTATCATGCATCATTCCAGGTCAACCTTGCTGGACCATCTACGCTGGACATCGGATCTGCTGTCACGCCTCGGTTTTCTTCTGAATCGGGAGAAGTCGTGCTTGACCCCTCTGCAGAGGATGGATTTTCTGGGATTCACGGTGGACTCTGTGTCCGAGTCCCTCAGCCTCCCTTCAGCCAAACTGCGAGCCATTCGGAAGGAATTGAGGCACGCCCTGTCGTCCCCTCAGTTAACCTTACGCCACCTGGCCCGCATCATCGGCCTGCTGGCCTCATCCATCCAGGCAGTGTTTCCGGCCCAGTTGCACTATCGTGCCCTTCAGCGACTCAAGATTGCGCACCTCCGCTCCGGTGCGGCCTTTGCGGACGCAGTGACGCTGGATTCGGAAGCCAGGGAGGAGCTTCATTGGTGGATCACCAACTTGGAGGCGTGGAATGGCAAGGCGATCTTCGGTCTCCAGCCAGAGTTTACGGTGGAGTCGGATGCGAGCCTGCAGGGCTGGGGCGCCCACTGCAATGGCGTTTCCACGGGCGGTCGCTGGACATCGGAGGAATCGAGATTGCACATCAATGCGTTGGAACTGTTGGCGGGGTCTTTTGCCATTCAGAGTTTCACCAACGGGATGGCTCATGCTTGCATTATTTTGCGTATGGACAACGTTTCGGCGGTCCGCTACGTCAACCGCTTGGGTGGTACCCGGTCGGCGACGCTGGCTCGTCTTGCGAAGGAGTTTTGGTCCTACTGCCTCTCCAAGGACATTGTGGTCCAGGCGGAATACCTTCCCGGTCTCCACAACACTCGGGCGGATCAGAGTTCACGTTGTTTCATGGACGGCAGCGATTGGAGGTTGGCCCCGAGGATATTTTCCGCGATCTCAGACGTCTGGGGCCCCTTTGCGGTGGATCTGTTTGCTTCGAGGCTCAACGCCCAGCTCCCTCGGTTCTTCAGCTGGCGCCCGGATCTGGGGGCGGAAGCGGTGGATGCCTTTCTGCAGGATTGGTCGAGATCACTTCTGTATGCGTTTCCCCCGTTCGCGATGATTCCGAGAATGCTCCTACAGGTTCGCCGCCAGATGGCCGAATTGGTGGTGGTGGTGGTCCCCTTTTGGGGGACTCAGAGTTGGTTCCCGGCTCTCTTGGTGGACGTACCATTTCTTCTCCCGGACCTCGCGGATCTTCTTTGCGACCCCAGGGGGTTGTGCCACCCCCTTCTGCTGGACGGGACTCTTCAGCTGCTGGCGTGTCGGGTCTCCGGATCCCTGGAGAGGTCGAGGGCATTTCGGACTCAGCTAGACGACTCCTGGACAATGCATGGGCTCCCGGCACCAGAAAATCTTATCGGGCAGCTTGGGGATCTTGGTCTAGTTGGTGCATGGCACGGGACTTGGATCCCATTTCGGCACCTGTGAGTGATCTTTTGCAATTTCTTACCTCTTTGTTTGAGGCCGGTAAGGCTTATAGGACGATCAATCTTTTTCGTTCGGCCATTTCCTCTACTCACCAGGGGTTCGAGGGTACCCCTGCGGGCCAACACCCCTTGGTTTGCCGCCTCCTGCGTGGCTCTCGCCTTACTCGCCCTCCGCGCCCTCGGTTTACTACCACTTGGGACGTCTCTTTGGTCTTGTCGTTTTTGGCGGCTTGGCCCGACAATTCGGATCTTTCTTTGCGTCAGTTGTCTGCTAAGTTGCTAGTGCTCTTCTGTCTTATTTCTTGTAAGCGGGTGTCGGATGTGCGGGCGTTGGATCACGACGCCAGGTCCTTCACGCCTGAGGGGGTCTCCTTTAATATCTCGAGACGCACCAAGACCCATATCACGACTGTGTCTTATCCTTGTTTCCCGTCCTCTCCGGCTCTTTGTCCCGTGGCTTGTTTGCGGGAAGACGAATCTAGGACTAGGGCCTACCGCTCTCCTGCGGTCCCACAGCTTTTCCTCTCTATTCGTCATCCCTTCGGTCCGGTATCTAGTCCGACTTTGGCTCGTTGGATGAAGTGGGTTATGTCCCTTGCGGGGATCGATACTTCTGTTTTTACGCCGCATTCGGCCAGGGGCGCATCTGCCACCTCTTTGGCTATTTCAGGGGCTCGTATGGAGGATATCTTACGTCTGGCGGACTGGTCTAGGGTCACGACCTTCAGGGAGTATTATTTTCGCCCTCCTCCTCATTTGTTCGCTTCCGTGATTGCGCAGCTTTGAACTAGCAATAGGAGCCTCCGTGTCTTGATGTAAAACTTATTGATTTTCCTAGTCTACGACGTAAAGTCATAGTTTTATTAAAGACACGGAGGCGAGTATTGCCCGCCCTGTGTTGCCTGCCCAGGTGTTGTTTTCTCTATTTTTCGGAGGAGGTGTGGTTTGCTGTTTTCCATTCCGGCTCTTATTTTTATTATGCTTATTTATTGCTATTATTATTATTGTTATTATTATTATTAATGATAATGTTATTCATTGTCATATTTGTTTATTGGTCTCTTGACGGTTTCTCTGCCATTTTCGGGCTGCCGCCTTGTGGGTCTGGCCTGTTATTTACACTTGCCATATTCTTTGTTTCTTCTAGGTTGAGCGACCGCTGAAGTTTGGGATCTACGTCCTTCTGTTTTCTCCTCAGGAGTGTTAGCCCGGTTGGCTTCGTTTGTGGAGTTCGCTTGGAGCGGTGCGGTTTCGCTTCCAGTTCCGGTTTCTTGTTGGGCGGTTCCGGTTGATGTCCGATGTTGGTGTCAGGTCCAAAGAAAGAGGAAGACCCAGAGGAGGAGTTGCCTGTTATAGGGGCTGTCTGGTGGTGGGACTACGGTTGTCATGGTTACAATGTTCAGTATGTAAATTTTCTTTGCTGCTATTGGTGGAACAGTAAAGAAAGAGATAGCAATACTCGCCTCCGTGTCTTTAATAAAACTATGACTTTACGTCGTAGACTAGGAAAATCAATAAGTTACATCCTGTATTATACTCCAGAGCTGCACTCACTATTCTGCTGGTGCCGTCACTGTGTACATACATTACATTACTTATCCTGTACTGATCCTGAGTTACATCCTGTATTATACCCCAGAGCTGCACTCACTATTCTGCTGGGGCAGTCATTGTGTACATACATTACTTATCCTGTACTGATCCCAAGTTACATCCTGTATTATACTCCAGAGCTGCACTCACTATTCTGCTGGGGCAGTCATTGTGTACATACATTACATTACTTATCCTGTACTTATCCTGAGTTACATCTGTATTATACTGCAGAGCTGCACTCACTATTCTGCTGGTGGAGTCACTGTGTACATACATTACATTACTTATCCTGTACTGATCCTGAGTTACATCCTGTATTATACCCCAGAGCTGCACTCACTATTCTACTGGGGGAGTCACTGTTTACATACATTACATTACTTATCCTGTACTGATCCTTAGTTACATTCTGTATTATACTCCAGAGCTGCACTCAATAGTCTGCTGGTGCAGTTACTGTGTAATCCATTACTTGAATAACAGACTATATCAGGGATCAGCAACCTCTGGCACTCCAGCTGTAATAAAACTACAACTCCCAGCATGCAAACTTATTTGGCCACTCTCAGATCTCCCATAGAAGTGAGTGGATCATGCTGGGAGTTGTAGTTTCACCCAACTTGGATTGCCAGAGGTTGCTGACCCCAAGCCTATATTATACTCCAGAGCTGCACTCACTATTCTGCTGGTGGAGTCACTGTGTACATACTGTACATCACATTACTTATCCAGTACTGATCCTGAGTTATATCCTGTAATATATTCCAGAGCTGCACTCACTATTCTGCTGGTGATGTCACTATGTACATACATTACATTGTCCTGAGATAAAGTCTGTATTAAACTCCGGAGTTGCACCGAAAATTCTGCTGGTTGACACAGGCTACAAGTTTGTTGTCAGAAGCATTCAAGCTGAGCTCTTGTAATGTACAGGGCAGGGATTAGCAACCTTCGGCACTCCAGCTGCTGTGAAACTACAACTCACAGTTTGCACATTTTGGTTGTTCTTGTAACTCCCGTAGAAGTAAAAGGAGGATTCTGGGAGTTGTAGTTTCAGAACATCTGGAGTGCCAGAGGTTGCTGATCCCTGGTATAGGGACAATCAGCTGTCTGTATAGTGCAAGCACTGGACAGACATTGATCCAGCAAAGAATGCTGCAAGATTTTCAAGACTCAAGCTTGCAGAATTTTAAATGCAGCTCTGGAGTATAATACAGCTGACGGAATCAGTACAAAAATGGTGATGTAATGCATTTACAAAGTTACTCAACTTTATATGTAGTTTAATTCTATGTGAACTGTAACCTAGTGCCCGAAGTCAGACATAGCCTTTAAGGTTTTTAATGACCTGAAGTCAATTTTGATGGCATACATGTAAACCCGCCCTATTATTACCTTGCCATTGATAATGTCATGATGAAAGAAGAACCACGTCTCTGAATACCAGAATCTGTATACATTTGGACAGGGCTGTTTTATTGTGCTGTGTTCTGGTGAATCAGGTTGTGCACTATGTTTTTGCCTTTTATGTTCTTATCGCATCTTCGTATACAATATAAATTAGGAATTTTAAAAAAGTACAATATGTGCATATTATAAATAATGTGACCTACCACAAGACACATGGAGATATTGCATCGTAGCCACGAACTTTAAGACTTATGACCAAGGTTGCTCATTGGAAACTTGAAATGTTCCTCTTGGTTCCTCATGGTATTATTGGGGAAGAGTGTTAAATACCATGCAATTATCTATATGGTGGGAGAGTCGTTCCATACTCAGTCAAAGAGTCTCCAACATATCAAGAAAATCTTACAGTATCCAAAGGTATTAACAATCTGCAGGAAAAATAACCCAGAGAGGTCCTAGGTATGGATTTTTTTTTCTCAGTTGTCCAAAATATATCTAAAAAATATTATAAGTCCATGTGGTTAAGAAGCCATGGGAAGCAGTTCCGATTCCTAACAAGCCTTCAAATGAGCACCTCCATTGTGCTGTCAGGCTCTGAAAGATCTGTCTTGTGGTTTGGAGTGTTAGATCTATGTTTAGGTTCTAGAGTCTTGCCAAGGACAGGGGAATGTTCTGTAAGACAAAGAGGTATGGCATTAGCTGTGCAGAATTAAAACATCCACCGTTAAAATGAAGACCAAAAACATACCTGACTTCTCCTTGCTGGTGTTGGGGTGACGTAGAAGTGGACTACTGGATGGGGTCATATTTATCCGTCCCCGACCTGGTAATGAAGAGCAGTTTGGCCAGAAGAGGTCTGAGCTCTTGTCTGTCTGGGTGCTGTTGTCTTTACTCCCAGTTTTGGCATGTGAAACAGTCATGGTGGTGGAAGGAGGTGGCGGTGGCAGCATGAATAAAGGTGGTGGAAGTGCTAAAGAAGGTGAAGGGCTTTCACGATTGTCCTTGCCATCTTTACTTTGAAGAAGTCCTGGAAAGAAATACAAACCATGACGCACTGGTAAATACACTGTTTAATGTTTTTGATGGAGGAAAGTTACACCACAGAGACAAAACGGATTTCAATTTGGTTTTTGAGATGAATGTTTTTTAATGTACATATTTTGAAAAATAGGGTATGAAATTGATTTGACTATAATTTTATCATCAATTTTGATGGCAAAAACAGGTCTACTATAGAACCCTGAAGGCTCTCATTGTAAGTGAATACTGCGTAAAGCCCAAACACATTGTAACGGTCTGTGTACACACATGTGCAGCACTATTCTTGGTTTTAAATAAATGGGACCTCAATGGAACGACTATACGATCAGATAATAAATCAAAGGGATTATCTGGGTGTCATCTGGATACATCTTATGATGGTTGTGGCTTTTCTTGTGGACCGAAGGCGTGGCAATGTCAACATAGCCCAACACATTACCTCCCACAGATGCAATGTACCTCCTGGACATTCCTACTAGGCCCCTTCCCTACTCATGACCAATGACTCTTAACATGTTCTCCAAGAAAACCCAAGGCAATCATTTATCTAACTTTCAAAGTTAATCAAAACTTCCTCACGACCTTCTAACAATATCTTGAAAATCTAACACTTTATTGATATTCAAAATAATAAAAAAGCAATATTAAAAAGGTCCTACCTATACTTCCTTTATGATTCTTTTCCTCCTTCTTCTCCTCTGCAGCCTGACTGGTCGTCAGAGAGGTCTGTCGTGAGTGGGATCCAGAGGTTACAGCCGCCACAGCTGCTATAGATGGCACAGAGCGAGCAGGGCGTAAGCTGGAGCTGTCGTTTTTGCCCTGGTCTTTTCGAGAACGTTGATGGAGAACTTTTATCATGGCATCTTGCTCTATAATTTTGGCATGAAGATTCTTTATCCTGATGGTACAAATAATATTATGTACTGCTGAAGTTAGAAGAACAAAATATGTGCAATGTCTACAACTTGCCCGGTCATGACCTTCTTGAGACTGCACTAGTCCCTTGGACAAAATTGACTTTGGGTTTGTGGGAAGGGTGCTGCATACAATGGGTAGTCTGAACAAGCCACATGAAGCTTTTATGGAGGTGCAACCAAAGCAGGTTTGTGACTTTACGCTGGAGTCACCAGTCATAGATCTGCTAATGATATGGATCCAAAATGTCACTCAGATATGAGAGATCAAAGTAATAAAATTAGTAATGTATCATCCAAAGGTAAGCAACATAAATGTATATGTTTGTAAGAACACAGGGACTACATAATGTCTTTCACTGTGATATTGCAGGTGGCTTTAAGGAGTTGTCTACTTTAGAAAACCCCCATTTTCAAGTATTCAATTAGAACTTTAAAGGGGCTGGCCGCCAATCACCAATCTCAGATAGGTGCAGGTCCCAGAGGTAGAACCTGCACCTATCTCTAGAACAGGGTCACCAAGGTAAATGAAGCCGTACTGTGCAAGCGCGGCCACCCTCCATTCACTTCTGTGGGAGTGCCGAAAATAGATGACTTGGCTTTTTCTGGAACTCTCATAGCGGTAAACGGAGAGGTGGCTGCACTTACACTGTGCCCTCTCCATTCAATGTGCTCTCCTTCGCTTTGGGGACCTTGTTATAGAGATCTGGAACCAGAGATGGGACCCCCACTATCCTGGTGATATGCCACCAATGTGTGAGAAGGGGCAACACCTTTAATAGAATTTGTAACCTCCATCAATTAGTCAGAGCAGAAGGCATTTCCAAAATGCATCTTTCTCCCTGAAGGACCTGTCCTGCATTACACAGGTGAATTTCAACAGGCACTATGTAATGCTTTATTTCTCCTGTGGTGGCGCTGCAGAAGATTTGAACACTTGCTGTTTTTTATCACAGCTGGTCAGGTTGTCCCAGCAGCAACTGTGATCAGCTTATTTTCAGGGTGTCCTTGTAACAAAAACTTACGTGTGTTCCATGTCCTGGAATTTTCTGTTGGCCTGCACAATCTCCTCCTCTTCATGCCACATTCGTACATCCAGTGTGTTATCAGTGTAGCTTCCATTCCTTGAATGACTCATGATTGTTGAATCTCTATCACAACAAAGCCAGCATTAGTCAGTACAGTTCCGTGTATTGTCCTTACCACACAATTTTTGACACTGGTTTTATAATACTAGTGTCCACAGAACTCACACCTCATTACCTGACAGAAATAACACCTAAGATATTGTCTACAAACGTAAGTGCATACAGACTCTGGAGGACTAATACATGGTCATCCATCTTCAACATCAGATACTCAGGATCCGAATCCCAGCACCCTAGTAGTTCACCAAGACCAGGAACCGAAACAGCACAGTTTCAATGTTAAGTGGCCATGGCTGGTTACTGCAGCACTGTTCATTTTCACTTGAGTATGGCTAGCCTTGAAGGTCCACTTCCTCACCCATCAATCCCCAGAATAGCGGTCTCATGTCCCTATGGGTATACAGTTGTGTTGAAAAGTTTTGAGACCGACAGAAATTTTGGTTTTCACAAAGTTTGCTGATCAGTTTTTATGGTGGCAATTTGCATTAACTCTAGATTGGTATGAAGAGTGACCAGATGAATATCAATTAATTGCAGAGTCATTCCTTGCCATGAAAATTAACTTTATCGCAAAAACCAAATTTCCACTGCTTTTCAGCCCTGCCACAAAATGACCTGCTAACATAATTTCAGTGATCTTCTCATTAGCTCAGGAGAAGAGGGCAATGCAGCTGATTGAATTAGAAGAGCAGGCTGGTGGCTTTAAAAGAATCATTTTTTTCATCTGTTCATCACGGTTACCTCTAAGGAAACATGTGCAGTCATCATTACTTTGCATCAAAAGTGCCTCACAGTCAAGGACATTGCTGCTTGTAAGATTGCACCTAAATCAACCATTTATTGGATCATCAAGAACTTCAAGGCAAGAAGTTCAGTTGATGTCGAGAAGGCTTTGGGGGCACCCAAGAAAATCCAGCAAGTGCCAGGACCACCTCAAATAGGATTCAGCTACAGGATTGGGTCACCATCAGTACTCAGCTTGCTTAGGAACAGCAGCAGGCAGGTGTGAGCACATCTACACGCACAGTGAGGTGAAGGCTTTTGGAGGATGGCCTGATGTCAAGAGGAGCAGCAAGAAGCCAATTCTCTCCAAGAAAAACATCAAGGACAGTACAGGCATGGGACTGCAGAGGATTGGGATAAAGTTATTTTCTCTGATGAAGTCCTCTTCAAACTGTTTGGGACATCTGGAAAAATGATTGTCTGGAGAAGAAAAGGTGAGCGTTACCATGAGTACTGTGTCATGCCAACAGTAAAGCATCCAGAGACCATTCATGAGTGAGGTTGCTTCTCATACAGGGGAGTGGGCTCCTAAGAACACTGCCATGAATAAAGAATGGGATCAAAAGATCCTCCAAGAGCAACTTCTCCCTGTGGACATTTGGTGATGAACAATGGATGATGGAACACCATGGCACATGGCAAAAGTGCTAACTAAGTGGCTCAGTGAACAAATTGTTGAAATTTTGGGTCTTTGGCCAGAAGACTCATCAGATCTCAATCCCATTAAAAACCTGTGGTGAATCCTTAAAAAGCGGGTGGACAAACTAAAACCCAGAAACTGTGATAATCTCCAAGCAGTGATTAGGCAAAAATTGGGTGTCATCAGTCGGGATTTGGCCCAGAAGCTGTTTTCCAGCAGGCCAGGGCGAACTGCAGAAGTCTTGAAAAATAAGGGTCCATACTGGAAATATTGAGATGGATTTGTCAATAAAAGTTAGAAAACGTATGAAATGCTTGTAATTGTACCTCAGTGTAACAGAGAAACATCTCACAAAAAAGCCTCATTCACACGTGAGTGTTTGGTCAGTGGTTTCCATCAGTGATTGTGTGCCGAAACCAGGAGTGGAGCCTCCACAGACGTAAGGTATAAGGGAAAGATCTGCTCCTGTTCTGTGTTTAGAGCCGCACCTGGTTTTGGCTCACGATCACTGATGGAAATCACTGACCAAAACACTGACGTGGGAATGAGGCTAAAGACTGAAAACCACTGAAGCATAACATGACATTCGCTCATCTTCAGTGTCAGTCTCAGAACATTTGCCCACGACAGTACTAATGAAATGTGAAGACTATCATGCACTAATGAAACGAGATTTAATAAACAGTTGAGTTCTTACGACTGGGAGATGGCAGTAGTGGCGGCGTCCATGGTAAAATGTCTCTTTGCGCTTTCTTCTAGATATTTCTGCTCCCATTTGGTGGTATCTGCTTCCAGGGCCAAGATGGTCTCTTCCTTCTTCCTCAGCAAGTCCATCAGCGCAGGAGCACTATAATCTGAACTGTTAGATGCCGGATTGTTCGCATGTCTCTGTATGGAGAAGCATTTTAAGTAAGCTTATTACCGGGGAGTGATGCATTTTTACGTCATGTATCGTAGCTAAAATGAACATAGATCCTTGTGGTTGTGGCCGTCACAAGGTAACGCCCTATTCACACGTCAGTGTTTGGTCCGTGATTTCCATCAGTGATTGTGAGCCAAAACCAGGAGTAGAGCCTCCACAGACATAAGGTATAAGGGAAAGATCTGCACCTGTTCTGCGACTGGTTTAGCTCAAAATCATTGATGGAAATCACTGACCGAACACCGATGTGTGAACGAGGCCTAAGGCTTATCAGGGTACTATAGGTATAAACTGCAGATTACTTAAAGGAACACTCCATACAAAACTAATACACTGTGGTAGTGCAAGGCCTGCTGGGGCAGAGCATGACATGAACTAAAGGGATTATCCTATGATTAAAGGGAACCTGTCACCTGGATTTGGGGTATAGAGCTGAGGGCATGGGTTGCTATATGTCCACTAGCACATCCGCAATACCCAGTCCCCATAGCTCTGTGTGCTTTTATTGTGTTAAAAAACAGATTTGATACATATGCTAATTAACCTGAGATGAGTCCTGTCCCTGACTCATCTTAGGGACAGGACTCTTCTCAGATTAATTTGTATATGTATCAAATCGGTTTTTTTACACAATAAAAGCACACAGAGCTATGGGGACTGGGTAATGTGGATGTGCTAGCGGCCATCTAGCAACCCATGTCCTCAGCTCTTTGCACAAAATCCCGGTGACAGGTTCCCTTTAATGTAAAAAATGAAAATCAGACATCTTAGGCTGAGTTCACACGAGCGTGACAGATTTGGTCCGGATGCGTTCAGGGTGCGTTCAGTTAAACTCGCACCATTTTGCAAGCAAGTTCAGTCAGTTTTGGCTGCAATTGCGTTTAGTTGTTCAGTTTTTTCCGCGCGGGTGCAATGCGTTTTGATGCCTTTTTCACGCGCGAGATAAAAAACTGAAGGTTTACAAACAACATCTCCTAGCAACCATCAGTGAAAAACGCATTGCATCCGCACTTGCTTGCAGATGCAATGCGTTATTAACGCAGCCCCATTCACTTCTATGGAGCCAGGCCTGCGTGAAAAACGCAGAATATAGAACATGCTGCGATTTTAAAGCATTGCAGAAGTGATGCATGAAAAAAAATGCTCATGTGCACAGCCTCATTGAAATGAATGGGTTAGGATTCAGTGCAGGTGCAATGCGTTCACCTACTGCATTGCACCCGTGCGGAAATCTCGCCCGTGTGAACTCAGCCATATAGTAAATGACAATCGCTCTCTAACAAAGCTAGAACCAGCCCTGGACCTCACATGGATCCAGAGATCTCCACATTCATTGCTCCAATTGCTCTCCTAGATTTAGATTTATGGGTGTGCCCTTCCCCAGGTGGCAGTTGAAGGATGTTACTGAGCATGTGCGTCCACCTCAGAGGTGAACAAAGAACAAACAACAGGTGGCGCTATAGAGATAGATTTCAGTGTATACTTCTTTTATAACTTTTTTATTACATGCAATCACAAAAGTATTTAGATTCAGGTACTGTTGTGAAAAATGTAGAATATTTTTCATGGGACCACCCCTTTAATTTTTTTCTTGGAGTATTCCTTTAATTCCTTAACAGAGTGTGATGTACGTGCACGTCACATGCCGCAGCAGAGTGTATGGGGTGGACACAGGAGCTGAGCTCACTCCACACACGGCGGGTGTCGGCTGTGTTACACAACTGAGACCCTCATGTAACGGCCAGGATCAGAGATAACTCCAGTCCCAGCTGTTTAACCTCCCCTCCCTCACCACCTTCCCCCACATGGCATGATTGCAGGGTCTGAGTGGTTGCCTGCCCCCCCGCCTTTAATTTGAATACTCCTATTACGCCTCGCTGACGTCTATATGAGTGTGGCTGTGCCTGGTACTGCAGCTCAGCTGAAGTCCTGGTGATCGGTGGGGATTGTCACTGATCATCCACTGACTGCCTATCCTATAAATAGGCCATCGACTGATAATCCTCGAAAATTCATTGTATTAGCCTAATTTATTTCAATCTGATTAGATTTTTTTTAAAGAAACTAATGTAATTTTATGCGGAAGAGACGGATCCAATTAAATTACTGAAGATGAAGATCACACGCAGGACTTCTTTCCAGCCCTCTCTTCTGTGTGAGCGAGAAACAATCCGCATGAATCAGCTCATTTACGAAAGTTCTTCAAAGCGAATGTACAAATTATGCCGTCACATTTAAACTAATTAGCCCAATTTCCGACTAACCGAGAGGCGACTGTTGTGTGCGCTTCATCTATACAAATTAAATAACGATTCCGCATGACATCCATTCACTGCGCAGACCTGCTGACGTCGGCCCTCGGGGAATTCATTTATAATGGGGATCATCTGTTACTGCTCCAACCTGACAGCGGCCCGAAGCTATAATACCGCCAGCAAATACAATGGACAAAGTCTGCTGTGTGTCCCCAGGAGTCAGAGTCACTGGGGGGAGCAGGTCAATGATTAGACCAGTGGTTTGTTGAACTACAACTCCCAGCCTGTGCTCCTGCCAGTGACATAGCTTAACTAACAAAATCTTATTTTTAGGTCCAAAATTCGGTGCTGATTCATGTCACAATATTTCTTTACAAGGGTCACAGCTCTATTTCTTGCAACAGAGCTCCAAACCCCCTGCTACCCTTCAGACAGCGAAGCATCCCCTCTGGCATGTTTGTGGCATATCCACAAATGTCTGATAGGTGTGGGACCTGCTCTTCTCTCAAGAACCAGGAGCCGTCATGCTCAGCCAGTCATGGAGATGTGGCTGCGCATGCGCGACCCTCTTTATGCACTTCCAAAAACAGCCAGGACAGCGCAGTAAGCTGTTTTTAGAAGTGTTACTGAAGTGAATGGAGAAAGCCACATTCCACAGGCGGGACCTGCACCTGTCAGGCTGGGTTCCTACGCGCTGTAAAACGCTCAACAGGCAAGAACCAATGATTCCCTATGGGAATGGTTCTCACCTGAGCGTTTTACAGCGCGTACGATCGCGCTGTAAAACGCCCGACGCCCCAAAAAGTACATGAGCTTCTTTGGGGCGTCTTGTCGCGCGTTCCCGTACATAGACTTCAGCGGGAACGCGCGACAATGGGCGTTCGCTTGTCTCTGTATGCGCGATTGCAAACGCCGGTACAATCGCGCATACAGAGCGCTCCATCCCGAACGCTCAGGTGTGAACCCAGCGTTAGACATTTATTGCATGTCCTGTGCCATAATGTCTTCCACACTGTTCCTTCTGCAGCAGTCATGCCCCCTACACCTCCCCCCTCCCCTCTCCATATTAGCTCGGCAGAGCAACCCCTGTGAAATCTTACAGAGCAAAGCATGCTGGGTTTGGCTAGAAAGCTCAACAGGAAGCTGAAGACAACAGAAGGTTCTGCAGGATACAGTGATGCTGAGAACCGGGGTAGGAAAGCGCTGGTATAAAGGGCAAAAATATGCAGTGTTTGGGATACACTGGACAGGTAAAAAATTCATTATGGGATCGGAGAACCCCTTTCAGGGATATTCTCATGTAGCAGATTTGTAGGAGAAATTTTTGCGACTGAAAATCAGTAGGGGGTTGTTTGGGCAGCGTGTCCGTGGATTTCTGCAAGCCGCATTCAAATGCATTGGACAACTGCAACAAATCTTCCACATGTGAATTGACTCTTATTACATACATGGGTGACCCTGTAATACGTGGCTGTGCAGTGGCCACTGTTTGCAACACTCTCCGCTCAGGCTGATGTAGGTGGTCTTCCGAATCCCCCTCTATTAGCCCCTGCTATGAAGCTGATGTATTTTAATAGGTCATACGGACAGGTTTATTAGAATTACTCCGTATAGGATGGGCAAATATACCATAATAAGGGCTCATGCACACAAACTTATTTTTTACCGCGTCCTTTCCATTTTTTTGCAGCTTGTATGCCAAACCATTCACTTCAACGGGGCCGCAAAAAACCCTGGAAATGACTGTGTACTCTGTGTCCGTATGTCCGCATTGCCGTTCTGCAAAAAAATAGAACATGTCCTGTTATTGTCCGCATTACGGACAAGGATAGGACTGTTCTATTAGGGGTCGGCCCTTCCGTTCCGCCAAATACGGAATGCACAAGGCTGTTATCCGCGTTTTGTGGATCCGCCATTGTGCATGAGCTCTAACCATTTGGCAGTGATATTCACAGAATACAGGCTTCCATAGACAGTGCTGTTGCCTTCTGCAAGGGCAATCTAAAATGCACTCATTATCAGACCGCAGTGATTCCAATAATGAGAATACTTAGGAATGCAGTTCATCACCATGTCCCCAGAGGGGGAGCCGTACACTAAGGGTTAACACGCGCTGGCGGGTGCTTTACATACTCGTTAGTACGGCGCTTTCGTCACAATTGCTTGGTATGATCAGCTTTGTCTTTATGAGATAATCACCCGTTCTGCTGCAATGTCACCCGGAGGTGACGCTGCCCAGAGACTGCGGTTACCTGCTGCATCCTCAGACACTCCAGCTCTCTCTCCAGCCGGGTACGCAGCCGCCGCTCCAGCTGCTCTCTCTTCTCTCCCGCCGCCTGAAGCTGGGTCAGAGCCTGCTGCAGCTTCTCCACCTCCTCAACATAGACCTGCTTCTTCCGGAGCTGAAAGAGAGAAGAAAATTGTTGACATCACAAGACAC
The DNA here is from genome assembly GCF_014858855.1 of Bufo gargarizans. Taxonomy (NCBI): domain Eukaryota; kingdom Metazoa; phylum Chordata; class Amphibia; order Anura; family Bufonidae; genus Bufo; species Bufo gargarizans. The sequence goes on from NC_058082.1 coordinate 26,039,585, forward strand.
GACCCGTAAGCTCCCTGTAGTACGGCAGATTTTCTGGATAATGGGAAGTTTTGTAAGACGGCATTTATTAAAGTGTTTTTTTTTTTAGACCTGAGACGGGAAGTTTACTTATCTGCTTCCCACCGCTGGCTCCCTACTGCTGCTCTCCCTGGTCTCGGTTACTCCGCTGCGGTCCCAGGATGTCTACCTCCGTTTTGACACAGCTGCAACCAATCTTTGGCTGCAGTGGTGACCTGCTCCCCTTGCGTCATATCAAATGTCCATGTGACACAAGGGAAGCAGATCGCCACTGCAGCCAGCGATTGGCTGAAGTGGCGTCAAAAGGGAAGCTGACATCATAGTAGTGCAGCTGAGCAGCCGAGGCCGGAGAGAGAAGGAGCGGGCAGCCAGCACCGGGAAGCAGGTAAGTAGGCTTCCCTCTGCAGGTCTGCCTAAGGCCTCTTTCACACTACCGTTTTTTGTTTCCATTTTGCGGGCCGTTTTTTGCGTTCCGTATACAGTTCGTATACGGAACCATTCATTTTAATGGTTCCGCAAAAAAAAACGGAATGTACTCCGTATGCATTCCGTTTCCGTATTTCCGTTCCGTTAAAAGATAGAACATGTCCTATTATTGCCCGCAAATCACGTTCCGTGGCTCCATTCAAGTCAATGGGTCCGCAAAAAAAATGGAACACTTACGGAAATGCATCCGTATGTCTTCCGTATCAGTTCTGTTTTTTCTGAACCATCTATTTAAAATTTTATGCCCAGCCCAATTTTTTCTATGTAATTACTGCCATACGGAAAAACTGAACTGAACAACGGAACGGAAACACAACGGAAACAAATAAACGGAACAACGGATCATTGAAAAACGGACCGCAAAACACTGGAACAGCCATACGGTAGTGTGAAAGAGGCCTAAGAGAGGGGGAAGGGGGTTGCCAAGCACCCCCAACCCCAAAAGTGCACAACCCCTTTAAGGGCTGCGTGCCAGAACTATGACAAAGAAAGGTCTCAAATTTTGGTGCACACCTCAATTGCAATAAAATTTGCAATTTATTTATCTTCAATTTTAGGCAAGAGAAATTATGGCGCAGGCTTTTCTGGTGTACAAATGGCCAGAGGTGACCAGAGGCGCGTGCCTCTTAATAAATTAGGCACATTTTATCCCAATGCACTTTAGGCTGAGGCTGTTGTAGGAAATGCCAGTCTTGATAAAGGTGTATTTCTAGTTTACATGTACATACACCCCATTTGTGGCTAATAAGGGGCAAGGGGGTCTTTGAAGACCCCATGACTAGAGCTGAGCGAATGAAGTCGACTAAGTCGAATTCGATCAAATTTCAGAAAAAATTAAATTTGCACCGAATCTCCTCACACTATAATTACCATTATACTGCTCTGTAATTCCAGCAAACCGTTCTTGTTATTAGTGTGCAGGTTCTGTTTGATACGGCCATTAACAGGGTTTATTACAAGGAAATATTTCTACGTCTTATTTGTCCTTGTGCGGTGCAGTTATATGTTCTAAAGCATTCTTTGGCATGTAGAAGTGGAAAAAAAGGGCTTATTAGCCGTTGTGTGGTGAAGTGAGAAAATTACAGACTTTTTTGGGGTGTTTTAATTTCCTTTTTATTTATTTATTTGATCTAACATTATGTCAGACAGAGAAGTGACAGGTCCTGCACAGGGGAGTGGAAGAGGCCTAAATGTTTCTGGTGCAGGCACAGGTCGCAGAAGAGTAAGGGGCAGTGGCAGCAGGAGTCTCAGCGAGAGGCCTGAGCTCCTGGTGTCATCTAGCGGTCGTGTCTTGACCAGCAACCCAGTGGTTCTTGAATGGTTGACTCGGTCATCCACTTCCTCCCAAGTGACATCAGACACCCCTAGCCAGTTCATCAGACACAGCCCTTAGTTGGCATGGCCCGGGAGCAGGCCCTGTACCCTCACCTGTCCTTAACCTGCCTCTGTCCTTTTCTGTTCACTCAGCCAGAGAAGTATCATATGCTGTGGGCTCAGCTCCACTACACAGCGAGGACGAGCTACTAGAGGACAGTCAGCAGCTACTGGCCTGCCAAGATGTGGAGGAGACATCCACAGCTTCCGCCGGTAGGCAGGCAAGTAGCGAGCGGTCAGGCTCCTGACCCAGAGACCGTTGAGGAGGACATCAGTGACGTGCAGACAGTACTCGATGAGGATGATGTAGCTGATCGCACTTGGGAGCCGGGTGAATTAGAGCCTTCATCATCATCGGGAGAAGAGGGTGGCACCTTGCCCGTGAGGCAGCGGCGGAGCCAGCAAGTCGCTAGCGTGGCCGGCAGTCAGCAAGGTGGCAGCAGTGGGAGGTCGGGAACTGGGGTAGACCACACGCTTCGCAGGAGCCTACCTGCCCAGAAAGTAGCGGTGCAGGGGTTCACGGAAGCAGCGACGGTAACAGTCAGTCAGTGCGGAGTGTTGGGGGTAAAATCACCTACTCAGCGGTGTGGCAGTTTTTTGTTAAGCCGCCAGAGGAGGTGAACATGGCCATTTGTAGAATCTGTGGGAAGAAGGTGAAGCTTGGCCAGGGTGCCAATGTTGGCACCACGGCCCATGCGCCAACATATGCAGCGTCACCATAAAGTGGCCTGGGAGAACCGTGGCTCCGATGTGGTGGTCCAGTCTGTCGCAGCAACCGCTACATCACCCAGTGGCACGCAACCGATTTCAGGCAGTCAAGGCTCCACCACCTCAGCCGAAGGGAGCTGTCTGTCCTTCCCATCATCTGCTGGTCCTGATGCTCCTCCTCCTCATCAGTCATTCCGTCAACAATCGATCACCGAAGCGATTGCCAAGAGACAACAGTATGCGTGCACTCGTCCAATAGCGCAGAAGCTGAACGTGCTCCTGGCTAAGTTGCTGGTGCTGCAGTCCCTCCCTTTCCAAGTGGTGGACTCTGCACCTTTCAGAGAACTGATGGCTTGTGCCGAGCCGAGGTGAAGAGTCCCAAGCCGTCATTTCTTTGCCAAAAAGGCAGTACCAGCTCTGCACACGTATGTAGAACAGAAGGTGGGCAGGTCCTTGAGCCTGTCAGTGTCTGCCAAAGTGCACGGCAGCGCCGACGTGTGGAGCTGTAACTACGGTCAGAGACAATACATGTCCTTTACGGCCCACTGGGTGAATGCGGTTCCTGCACAGCCACACCAGCAACTTGGCCAGGTGACGCCGCTTCAGCCTCCACATTCTCACACCGTTGGTCCTGCGACAATGTCCGCCTCTGCCTCCTCAACCTTTACCGTGTCCTCAGCCTCTACTGCAGTGACAATTCACAGTGCTCCTCCAGCATACCACATGTGCAGGGCACGGTGGTGTCACACTATTCTTTACCTCGTTTGCCTGGGCGAATGGAGTCACACAGGGGAGGAACTCAAGAAATCGAATCCTGGCTTTCTCTGCAACTACTCAAAATCGGAACCATGGTGACCCACAACGGGAAGAACATGGTGTCAGCGCTGCGTCAAGGAGGGCTGAGCCATGCGCCCTGCATGGCACACATATTCAATCTGATTGTCAAGCGGTTCCTGAAGTCTTCCACCCATCTGCAGGACATCCTAAAAATGGCCAGGAAACTTTGCATGCACTTCAGCCACTCACAGCGGCAGAACGGCATCCCCCAACATAGGCTGATATTCGACGTTTCCACCCGTTGGAATTCCACCCTCCATATGTTAGACTGACTATACGAACAGAGAAAGGCCATAAACGATTTCTTGATGATCCAAGTGGACAAGAGTACTCCCCTGTGTAACTTCAATGTCAGCCAGTGGCAGCTCATGCGTGACACCTGCCGTTTGCTCAGGCCCTTGGAGGAGGCCACGTTATTTGTCAGTCGCCAGGTCTGTGCGGCGCATTGCTTATAGCACAGACCTGTCACTTACCAGTAGGAGGAGCGCCCGGCCGGTCACAGACAGCACAGGTAAGTATAATGCTTCTAAAATTGCTAAGTAACCATGGCAGCCAGGACTGCAGTAGCGTCTTGGTTGCCATGGTTACCGATCGGAGCCCCAGCGATTAAACTGGGACTCCGATCGGAACTCTCCGCTGCCACCAACTGGGGCCATAATATATCTATGGGGGCACAACTGGGGCCATCGTATATGTATGGGGGCACAACTGGGGCCATAATATATGTATAGGGACACATCTGGGGTCATAGTATATGTATGAGGGCACAACGGGGGCCATAGTATATGTATGAGGTCACAACTGGGGCCATAGTATAAAGATGGGGGCACAACTGGGGCCATAGTATATGGGGGGGATTTTAATTAGGAGGGGGGGAGGGAAGGCCGCACTGGCCACCAATGAACTTAAAACTGGAGAGGGAGGGGGGTTTGCCCCCTCCTGCCTGGCAGCACCTGATCTCTTACAGGGGGCTATGATACGCACAATTAACCCCTCAGGTGCGGCACCTGAGGGGTTAATTGTGCGGATCACAGCCCCCTGTAAGAGATCGGGTGCTGCCAGGCAGCAGGGGGCAGTCATGTACACAGTTCTCAGTATATTCTAACTTGAAGCGTCCCCATCACTATGGGAACGCCTCTGTGTTAGAATATACTGTCGGATCTGAGTTTTCACTGACGCGGATGACAATCTTGAGTGCATCCGTGTTTTTTCACGGACCCATTGACTTGAATGGATCCGCGAACCGTTGTCCGTCAAAAAAATAGGACAGGTCATATTTTTTTGACAGACAGGAAACCCGGATCACGGACGCGGATGGACAGCGGTGCATTCTCCGAGTTTTCAACGGACCCATTAAAAGTCAATGGGTCCGCAGAAAATCACGAATAACGGAACAACGGACACGGATGCACACAACGGTCGTGTGCATGAGACTTCAGTTATTATGTCATTTTTGGCCCCGTGACTGCCCAAATAAGTGAAGTGTGCAGTGATTCTAAGAGCGACGCCTGTCGTTTGCGTGCCATACTGACTCACAGTATTATTTCACTACCACAGCAGACTCCCTATGTGTGTTACTGCAGGGCACAATGTTCTACATCACTATAAAGGCTCTCTGCAGCCACGAAATAGCAGTTTTTAACGCGATTCGCCACAAATAAATTCGGATCAAACTGTATTTTTTCGGAAAATTCGCCGAAGCAGCTGAATCGAATTTTTGAGAAATTCACTCATCTCTACCCATGACAATGTTTGAATAATACAGAAATGTTTTGACCGGTGACCACCTCTAAAAGTTAAAACAAAACGAGGGGGATGCCCAGCTCCCCATGAACCCCTCCAATGCTATCTTCTAAAATATGTCAATGTTCAACCAATGTGACCCCTCATAGGAAGTGTACATTGACCACAACCCAACCAGACCTCCTCCAATTTGGGAATCACCATCACTACTGATGTCAGAGGAGGATAGTACAGAGGGGCGGCGGGAAAAGGAGGGGTTGTTTGGAAGATTTCTTTATATTCACTTCTGTCTAGTTTTGTCAGAGGGTCACCCAATTTTCCCAGGATTGTAGCTTCAGGGAGTCCTGTTACCACAGTCCATAGATAAGTAGAATAAGACCACCCTTCCTACTGGCTGCTTCTATGGTAGGAAGCTCAAAGGACCACGTTGGATTGTGGATTTCTTTAATAATGGGGGAGAGACAAAAAAGTTCCACAGGGATCATTGACAGAGAGCGCCCACATGCTTCTTCCCCTAATGGAAGACTATTGACAAAGGAGTGAAAAAAATCCATCTTGTACTTTTGCTTTTCTCCACATGACTTTCTGCTACCCCTGTTGTTCTATTGATTTTTTTTTTATAATTTTTCTCTGTAGCTGAAGGCGGATGACTTACCCACGCTACCAGAGAAAATCAATATGAAGAAAACATATTTTTTTTTCCTTTATGTTGCCATTTATTTTTACGTGGCTTGTCAGAACTGGTTCTATTCTCAAACACTGGGGAAAAACCTGACGAAATGATGTCAATTATACATTTATTATGTGTTTTTTTACTCTCTGTACATCTTGAGAAACATTTTTTGCACAACATTTTTGTATTCACCAGTCATGAGGTTTTGTGGGAAAGAGAAGGCCCAGCAAGTTGTGGCAAATTTATCATGCACCCTACAATACTATTAGTACTATCGCTACTCCTAATCACCACTACTATCTCTATTAGGCCCCATTCACATGACCGTATTTATGGCCCACATCTGATTCAGATTTTTTTTGCGGATTGGATGCGGACCCATTCATTTCAATGGGGCCGCAAAAAATGTGGACAGCACACCGATAGAACATGTCCTAGTCTTGTCCGTTTGTAACAATGGATCTGCAAAAAAACGATGCATCATGGACGTTATCCAAAATTTTTGCAGATCCGCGTTTTGCGGACCACAAAATACCTATGGTCGTGTGAATGCCTTCTAAAGGGATTGGTCTGGAGTCTACTGGAGTCTATACCCCCATTGAGGAGCGTTTTATAGTGAAGTGCAAACTTTGTAGACTTGACCCCCCCACACACACACAGTTTAGCACTCGACAAAAGCAATAGTAACACAGTGGGTCCACGGTCTTGGCCTGAACATGACACTTGACATTGCTCTTCAATGGAAAACTCTATGCATAGACTTGTGTCTAGCCCGGGTCTTACCTCTTCTTCCAGTTTGACAACTTTGGCTTGGGCATTATTCAAAGCTTGGTCTAGGATTTCAATGTGCCTCCTCTGCTCTTCGTTGGTAGTGCGCAAAGCTGCCAGTTCCCGATGCAGCCCCTCCATCTCCTTCAAGTGTTCTTTGTCTAGAAAATGGATGAAACGCAGAACAGTTTCAATCAGAATCCTGCATGGAATCTGGGCCCCGTGCCAGCTTACCTTTGGCACCAGCATAAGGGAGAAAAAAAAAATAAAGACATGGAAATCATCAGATGTGTAGGTGACTACAGGGCCTCTGTGTTCCTCTGCCTGTTGTCTGCTGAACATCAGTAATAGCCAGAGCTCGGCCAGACGTTTAGGTGGCTCTTCGCTATTTTTGAAAAGCCATAATCAAGTGACACCCTAATGATGAAACCTAACGTCCCATCCACGGAGGATACGCAGACAAGAAACGGTGAAGATGGATACTGACCAAGGGGTGGGGTGCCCATGTTATGGGTCAGCACAAAAATGATAGGAGAAACAATAAGAGCAAAGTATGGTAAATGTTATACTGCTAGTATGGCTAAGTGCTCATGTGTACCCAATACTTACCCATCACGTCTATGATGTTTGTTCATTGTGTATACCAGAAAAGTTGCCGACATGCAAGTTTAACATCTACACGTGGTTTCATTAGCTGACCATGTCTAAAAAAAGTGTCTTTTTGGTCTCCATCTGGCTTAGATACGTTAGAGTGCATCTAAGCCGAATGGATGACCAGGCAGGAGTTCACATCATATATCTCTAGTCCTCAGAACTCTCAGAAACATTTGTATGAATGATATTAATGGCAGTATTACATTTTTATATATGGGACAGAATAAGTAAAAAAATAAAACCGATCCTCCCCTGCTGTCGTTTCCACTTCCTGGTCCCGCTAAACAAACAGGAAATGCACGAAGAGGTCAGCTCAGTGGTTCAGGTAGGTGACCGCAGTGACTGGTCAGATAATGGTCATAACAGCAGCAGCTGAGGATCAGTGAGGATGAGTAATTCTTCACCTTTTTTTTAACCCATTCTGCCCCATACATTAAAAAATATAATCCTGCCTGATAAATTTTAAAATTTACATTTGGAGCCAACCTACAATTTTGCAAATTAAGGGCCATGGAAAGGAGCGGAGTCTGTATGGCTGTTGGTAGTGTGACACAGCGAGGGGTTTTGTCTGGGAAGGCAGGTATTTTCCTCCCAGCATGTGCGGCTGGGCTGGTTTCCAGCCAGGTGAGGTCAAATACCGGACCGGAGTTTAAGTGCTGGTCCGTGTTTTGGCAGCACCTGGCTGTCCTTTAATAGGCAGCTGGGCTCAGCAGCTGAGTCTCTGTGTTTGGGATCAGGCTTTGTGCCATGCTGTAGGGCTGATAGCCGCACGCTGGGGAAACAGTCCCCCTAAAGCCTGCTGTGGACCTCTGGAGATAGAACTGCCAACAAGGTGATTTTTTTGTTCTGTGTACTTTCCATTGTGTGAACTAACACCAAGACTGCAAAGTGTCGTTTTACTTTTCCCTTATGTGTGAATAAACACTGAAGTTTTGCTTTACAAACTTGTTGTTGCCTCTGTACTGCGTCCGCTTACCCTGCCTCCCAGAGCGAATCCCCCCAGTAGGAACATACAAGACTTGTCTCCCATAGACGAGATGAAGACCACATGGCAGCGCGCACATCCCTGCAGTACAATAGCTCGGCCTTTGATCCTCATATTCAAATGAAGCAAACAAGGCAGACGTATTTTGGCTGAACATTAGAGAAACAGCTTCTATTGCTTGAACTCTGTTTTGTCAAATTTAATTACGTGCTGACATTTCATATTGTTTCCCGGTCTATTCTGTCTGGTCAACGCTGTGAAATCTGAAGTAATTAACTGCGCTAGAGGCGGCTCCATTGTGACCGGACTAAAACGTGATAAAGCCGATAATGAAAGCTCTTCAGGCCCATTCATCCTCATTACAGACGGAATGTAAATGAAGGGAAAGAAATATACATGTCCTGTATACATGCCCACTTTTCTACGGCAGCACTGCGGCCGGGGGGTCGAGTATTGTGTAAGTGGATGAGGTGGCTCCAGTGGACAAGGGTGGCCCATCAACACCAAACTCTTCACAATGGAAGGTGTAGACCCAGGCTGGTATGCCCTAACATAGGACAATATTAGTGGACCCTGGGCTGGGAGCCCGTATAAGCTCTTTGCTAAGTAGACAGGGGCAAAATGGGGTTATGCTGCTGGTATTAGGGAGGCTGCATTTGAAATGAAGTTTTCCTAACCCAAAAAGCCCATAAAGGGGTTGTCCAGTTAAGAAAACCCGGGAATGATCAATACAGCTATTATAGGACTTTGTGCAAGTCGCTCCTTCCAGCCGTTTCCATGTTAATTAGTGCAAAATGATTTTGCTCGTCAGTTATGAGTCCTCCTACAGAAAAACAACGAGGAGCTGGTTCGCAATATGATTTCACACATTGGCGGCATCAGCCGAGCAGTCACATGACCTTCATGTCCGCCTTTCAGGACCATGTGACCTACATTCATTCATGAAATATTCAGTCTAATTCTATTTGTGAAGGAGGATAATAGGGCGAATAGGGCTAAATACCCTGGACTACTTTCTATAAAAGGTTTCTGACTTTTTGGCAACTCCCCCAAAACAGCTGTCTACAGATGGATGTCTCTTCCACTCGGAGGAGACTTTGGCGATACTAGCGATATGTCCCCATTGTCTGTTATGGGAGTACCCCTTTAAGTTTTAGCTCAAGTTTATGCCAGTCCCTAGCTGGCGTACTATGCTTTAAAAGTTTTTTTTTCCGGGACCAATATATATATCCACAGGATAGGTCATCAATATAAGATCAGTGGGGGTCTGGCCCCATGGGACAGTCTAGTGGCCATTCTCCAGTACTGCAGCTCAGCTTTCATTCTTAAATAGGAGCATGAGCTGCAGTACCCGGAATGGCCACTGGTCGATTCTGTCCACTGCTTACCTTGGGGACTGCGGCTGCCGCTAACAGCTGATTGGTTGCGGGTACTGGGTGTTGGAACCCCGCAATTCAATACTGGTCCCAGAAAACCTCTTTAACTGACCCTGATTGGCATAGATAAATCTATGTAATGTGAAGAGTAAACACCAATTTACTTTCTTCTTATGCACTGAGTAGGTGTCAGTTCTCACTGAAGATCTGGCATTCTATGCACAGAACTATTTAAGGAACTGGTGAAATATGTTTAAAATCCGCTGCATTTGATGGAATAGTGGAAGGACGGATAAATAGATTTTATCTGTGGCTACAATCTATGGGAAAGTATGAAGTAGGGTCATTTATGGCCCAGGCTATTTTATTATTACATATTGTAATGTCTTTCCTGCAGATTTCTGCCGTCATTACTATTTGTCTGGTGTCCTGTTGCGGTTACTATGCAACGTTTAGCATAGCAACAACTCCGAACGGCAAATATCAGACGTCTGATCCTGCTGCGATTCAGAGCGGCGGTCCTCGGCACTGCAGCGGATTTCTGTACAAGCGCTCAGGATTATTAGTCAACCCCATTTCAGGCTTGAGATAATCACAACATGCCTGGCGGAGAATGCTTTTGAAGATAAGAAGCCTCTGGGAACAAGTGGAGATTGGAGTTACATGGTGTGACATAAACGGCTTGATATGAGAGCACATTGTGTGCTGAAGTTAAAGCGACACTCCGCCTATTTTAAGAAGCACGTATTTTGGCCAGATGTTACGCTGTAGCAAAAGGGAGTTAAAGTTTTTTTTTTCGGGATTTACACATTGATGGCTTATCCTCGGGTTAGGTTATTAATAGGAGATCGGAGGGGTCTGACTCCCGGGACCCTCCACCGATCAGCTTTATGAAGAGGCTGTGGTGTGCACCAGTGACATCATGTTCATCGATCACATGGCCTAGGTCAGTGATGGCTAACCTTGGCACGCCAGCTGTGGTAAAACTACAACTCCCAAGATGCCCCCCTTGCTTGGCTGCTCTCAGAACTCTATAGAAATAAATAGAGCATGCTGGGAGTCGTAGTTTCACCACAGCTGGAGTGCCAAGGTTAGCCATCACTGGCCTAGGTGCAGCTGAGTTCCATTCAAGTGAATGAGATTGAGCTGCAATACCAAGCATGGCCACAATAAAAAAAATTAAAAATTCCCTGAGGGTAGGCCATCAATATGAAAATCCTGGAAAACCCTTTTAAAAATGTGCAGGTGTCGGAGCTCCATTTTTCTGATACAGAGCTCCAGGTCCCTTGCACAGGCATAGAGTTAAAGGGAGTCTGTCAGCAGTGCTGACCATGCAAAACCGCTGACAGCGCTAGGTAGGGGCTGATGACAAATATACTACTTTTGTGGAGCTTTAATTATCAGGAGTAGTGAATATGAAGTTTTATTCTGCCAGTTTCTTCTCCGGCAAGTCTCCCTCACCTATCACGTGCCACTTATAACACTGCAGATTTCGATCCGAATTTCAGGGAAAGTTTGATCCGCCACGAAGCCGAATTTCCTCGTGCTTCGTGGTAGCAAATCCATTTTCCCTGAATGTCAGTAAAAAATTTTTTTTTTTAAATCATACTTACCTCATCCGTTTGAGCGCGAAGAGACAGCCGCCATCTTGGTTGAAGGTCTCGCATGAAATCCCGTGCGTGGTGATATATGACATCACCACGCCAACTGACGTGATGACTTCATCACGGGCTGTGCGACCTTTCACGCTAGATCTTCCATCAAGAAGGCCGCGGCTGGCTCTTTGCGATCAAATGGATGAGGTAAGTATGATTAAATTTTTTTATTTTACACTTCAATATTAATGTCAGATCAGCTATACACGCGGCATCTGAGGAGAACAATGACGGGGAGCAGCACAATCGCCGTTCCCTGTTATTGCACCCAATACTTACAAAGAAATGCGCTTTGTGATAAGGTAATTCATCACTAAGCAAATTTTTTTGTAAAATTCGGCAAAGCAGCCGAATCTAATTTTTCAATACTTCACTCAGCTCTAATCAGGAGCAATGCGAATATGAAGTTTTATTCTGCCAGTTTCTGCTCCTGCAAGTTCCCCCTCACCTATCAAGTGCAGGTGTCAGAGTTCCATTTTTCTAATACAGAACTCCAGATCCCTTGCACAGGCATAGAGTTAGGGCCCATGCACACGAACGTATTTTCTTTCCGTGTCAGTTTTTTTTGCGGACCGTATGCAGAACCATTGGGGTCCGCAAAAAACCTGAAGTTACTCAGTGTGCATTCCGTTTCCTTATGTCCGTATTTCCGTTCTGCAAAAAAATAGAACATGTCCTATTAGGGGCCAGCTGTTCCGTTCAATTAGGGGCCAGCTGTTCCGTTCCGCAAAATATGTCATCCGTATTTTTTGCGTATCCGATTTTTGCGGACTGTAAAATACATGCAGTCGTGCGCATGAGCCCTTAAATGGAGACAGTGCTGACCATGCAAAACTGCTGACAGAGCTAGGTAGTGACTGACGACAAACATACTACTTTTGTAGAACTGTAATTATCAGGAGCAGTGTGAATATGAAGTTTTATTCTGCCAGTTTCTTCCTCGGCCAGTGTCCTTCACCTACCGCATGCTACTTATAACACTGGTGTCTTTTCATGTGTTAGGCTTTGTTCACATCACCTTTCAGCCTTTCCATTCTCCTGCTCCTGTCACGGCTGAGGATGGGGGAAACCCTCAGCCGTGTGATGCCAGATGTTGCAGTGGCTACTCGGCCATGAGAACAGGATAGGGAGCAGGTCACCTCCTCACGCATCCCTAACCTGACCCTAACTCCTACCTGCATAGGCCGACCTTGATGGTAGGAGGACCCATGCGCAGGAACCTCGGAGCCCTGACTTACCCTCTGCAGGTCCCTGAGCTAGGAGCTGGGTAAGACGACCTACTCCTCCTAGCCACGGAGGAGCAGGAGTCTCAATGGCCAAGTTGTTGGGAAAAGGGGAACATAAACAGCCTTACGGGAATGGCAGGCGAACAAGAAGTTCCACCAACCTGCCACAGCCTTGCTGACTGGATCCCTGAGCAGACAGGAATCCAGAACCGTACGCTGCACTAAAAACATAGAAAGGTCCCAACAGAATGTAACATACCACATAAACACACAGCAAGACTTATACATAGCAACAATACGTTTATGACCACAGGGGTGGCTCTCACTGGCAAGGAAGATGGAGGTCACAGGAGGCTGCTCCAGCAAGCATGGCTGAAGCAACCCACTGAGCCATGCTAACAGTGAGGCTTTATAGGCCAAGAAGCCACACCCCACAGTCGGACACACCCAGTGACACACACACACACTGGGAAGGGAGTTAACCCTTCCAACACCACAGAAGGGAAAACACCAACTAAAAGAGGAAGTGTCCAACTTAACAAACACACTGTGGCTGGTGCCGCAGGCAATGACATGGGTGGCAACCGTGTCCTGGGAGTCAGCCCAAAGGCCGGGACACTGCCACTACATGTACACAATCAACCAAACATTGCCACGGACAGCCACAGTGAAGGAACGGATGTCAGTGCACACCACACACAACACAGAGTGCACACAGACATACAACACAGTGAACACCATACACACACCTAACATAGAGGTTGCTAGGTACAACCGCATGCACAGCAGGAAAGCTGCCGCATACATACGTTGTCAGCGGCAACCACAGGTGAGGCAAATACCACTGCCCTCACCTGTGATTGACAACAAAACCAAACCGCTGACAATCGCATGCGGTTGAGAGTCACGGTCATAGCCATGGCCGTGACAGCTCCGTTTAGGAGCAGGAGAACAGAAAGTACGGAGAAGGCACATAACTGAGCCAAACGGAGCTGTTAGGACCCCATAGATTATAATGGGGTCCGTTATGTTTCCGCTTAAAAGATGATTTTGAAGCGGAGACAAAAGTCCCGCATGCACAACTTTTGTCTCCGGTCCAAAATCCTCTTCTGAGTGGAAACATGACGGACCCCATTATAGTCGATGGGATCCTTAGGCTTCGTTTGGCTCAGTTATGTGCCGAATCTGTCCTTTCCATTCTCCTGCTCCTAAACGGAGCAGGAGAATGGAAAGGCTGAACGGTGATGTGAACGAAGCCTTAGGGAAGTCTTTGGGACCCCCAGGCTCCAGGGCTGGGTGTGACTATAACTATATCTCTGCTTGCTACACTCTACAAAGACGGTAAACAAGTCTTCGAGTTTCCAACGCATTGTCCTGCTTCCTCTGTATTCGCTGGAGATTAAGGAGAAAGTTTTGATTTGGAGACTTATCAGAAAAATCTAAAAATACGGCACTCACTTTTCAAGGCATAGGGCCCCTCTTCCGATGCGTCCTCGTGTCCATTATACTCTCTGCTGGCCAGCTGCCTGTTGGCCGTTTCCAGCCGATCTGCACAAAGACAGGAAACAAGAATGAAAGATTTGGGGCTGGAAAGAGGATTCCCTGACCGGACTAATGTGAGGAACTCCGCTCTGTGCTGAACTTGTTATTTTGGATGGAACATATACTTCACCCTGGAATGGGAGCTCAGTCTACGCTTTTGCAATCCAGCTTTGACTTTATGGTTCCAAAGCATAGACAATCAAAAAATTTAAAGCAACTTTGTGAAGAGTCTTGACTAAAAATCTCCCACCGTTTTGTGTCCACAGCTCCTATGCAGACCTATTAGTCTCTGTGGTTACAGAGTACAAACAACGTGTAGCTTCACTCTGAAGTCGACCTCCCTTCCACCTGTCCTCTACTTCTTCTTACATAATTGCTATCTTACAGTCTTTAAAGGGACAAATGTCAGGACCCCCAAGTTATAAACATGCCCTTTAAGTGAGACTTCACTTCCGTCACGTACATTTATTAAGTCCATGTTTAACTGCTGTTCCGTTAATACGAAGGACAAATCATTCATGATCCAACAGTCGATCCCCCACGATCAGCCACTTATCCCGTCTTATAGATAAATCTTGGCACAACCCCTTTTAGTAGATCACCCCATTTAACTTCACAGGAAGGCTGCGGGTTGGGAGACTCACAATTTGGAATTAAGTTTATTTACGCCGAAAAATGTCTAAAGAGGGAGTATCCCTTTAATCTTCTGAGAGGTCATTGGTGGGGATTGGTGAGCTGTGGTGAGCTATGAAGGGGCTGCACTGCTAGTACTGTGCCCTTTTGGCTTAAAAAAGGACCCATCGCTCCTCCTATGTTTAATGAAACACTTGCATTCCTCATGTAATCACAATTCTGGATCATCTATCCTTATGACCCCAATTTGTGCTGGTCCTCTATTATTCAGTCTAGAAGTTTTATGATTAAATGGTCAGCAGTCCCCATTAAAAGGTCCAGGTGGGTGCTGCCAGTTGGGGGTGGGGGCGCACAGTCTGCCCCCCCCCCTCCCTAGCTGGTAACACCCAGCTGTATCTTCACTACAAACTGTTAGTAATTCATTCATAAACTTCTAGCAGGAGGTTTGAGAAGGCACTGTTGCTCTCGGTCGCACCACAGCCTTCTCCAGCTTTCCCTTGGTCAAGTGACGACACGCTTATTGGTCAGGTGGTCTAGGTGCAGCTCAGCCCCATAGCTGCGATACCAAGCACAGTCACTATACAATGTACAGCGATGTGCTTGGTGAGCACGGAGAAGGCCGCGGCGCTCCAGTGAGTGTTGGAACTCCACCGATCAGATACTGGTGACCTATCCTGAGGACCTTTACAAAAAACCTTCCCAGACACCTGATGTACCTATGTGCCAAATTTGGTGTCCAAAGGTTTGGGTGTTTGGATGCCTATAGAGAAATATAGATGGGGATCCGGCAGGCCCTGCTGGTGTTTGGCTGTGCCAGGTACAGCAATTGTGGTAGTCTGGTCAGACTACCAGATTTACCGAACGCAGATATGGACATAGCCTTACATGATGTTCCTTGTGCCGATTCCTATGACGGGGCTGGTATCATGGCATTCGGAGACCTCATTACCTCTCAGATCCAGGTTGAAGTCGTGCAGCCTCCGGATTTCAGCTTCCAGCTTGTTTTTCATGGCTTTATCTAACGCTTCCCTCTTTGAGGAAGACTTCACCAGGCTCTCATACGCTTCCGAGATCTTCTGGATTTCAGCTTCAAACTAGATTAAAAAAATATTAATAATTGGTAAGGAAATTAAGATGTCCGGGAGGTGACGAGATTACACTGTAAAATTAACTACTCTGGCAAACGTCCTGGTAATTAACACTCAGTTATGCAGCAGAGGCCAGGAGGGATGAGAGGCTGCTCGGAGAGAAATACAGTATTATTGCCAGAGCTGAAGGGATTCTCCACCTTCGGCCTGTTCCACAACATGGAATATAAATGTCATGGTTTCCCTTGGGTACTTCCAGATGCAGATACAGGGGGAATGATAAGAAGTAGGAAGTAGATGGAAGGCAGTATGACTACAAAGAGTTTGTTTGTAGTCTGTTGCCATGGAGACAAAAAAATATGCTCAGCAACTGTAGACACAAAATGCTAAGAACATTTTAATGAAGACTTGTCTCATTTGTCATTTCTGAATCAAAACCTTATTTTCTACTAAAGCCCCATATGTCACAGGGGCCCAGGAAGATGATATGTGAGGAGATGTTTGCATGGGTCCCCACATTGTGCCTGGGTCTGCCTGTGACATGGAGGGGACTATGTGGTCACTGGTGGTTTTCTTTTGCTGACTAACATAACAGAGAGGGACAAAACATATACTGTGGCATCTCAATAAATTAGAATATCATCCAAAAGTTTATTTATTTCAGTAATTTAATTCAAAAAGTTTATATTCTTTAAATTCATTCCACACAGTGATCTATTTCAAGCGTTCATTTCTTATATTGTTGATGATTATGGCGTACAGCTAATGAAAACCCAAAAGTTAGTATCTCAGAAAATTAGAATAGGATATAAGACCAATTAAAAAATGATTTTAATACAGAAATGTTGAACTACTGAAAATTATGTCCAGTATATGCCTTTAATACTTGATTGGGGCTCCTTCTGCATGAATTACAGCATCAATGAGGCATGGCGACGATCAGCCTGTGGCTCCGCTGAAGTGTTATGGAAGCCCAGGTTGCTTTGAAAGCAGCCTTTAGCTCGTCTGCATTGTTGGGTCTGGTGTCTCCCATCTTCCTCTTGACAATACCCTATAGATTCTCTACAGGGTTTAGGTCTGGCGATTTTGCTGGCCAATCAAGCACAGTGATACCACCTAACAGTTTTGCAGCAGGGGGAAGAGGGAGGGATGATTTAGCTGCTCATATCTCTGGATTGGTAGCAGCTAGAGATACGGGCCAGGTCGTGTTTGAAAGCTGGCAGTCCAAGAATCACAGCCTTAGAACAACATCAGCAGGAGATATTACATTTAGAAATGGAGAGGGGAATAAACACAGCAAAATCTGCATTTACTTTCACTTTCAGCTGCATTCACGGCAATCCCAAATTATAACAATGATATCTTCCAATGTAGTGAAGATAATACTGTGATTTTGGTATTGTTTGATAGTTTTCCAATCTAGAGATAAGAGCAGCGACACTTGCTCTCCCCATCGTGCTCCAGCACTCGTTCAATACCTGTGGGCAGGTGCCAAATGTTGGATGTTGAGAATGAGTATCAGAAATTCTGAATCTTATGTCATTATGTTTTGCTTTTATGATGTTGTTAGAATAGCCACATCCCAATATCTTATTTCGAAAACCTCTTGTTAAGTCCCATCCCTCACCACATCTCCCAACATTCTCCTGCTTGTTCAGTGTCTGTCAGGAGCAAGATGGACAACTACAGGTCCCATTGTTCCTTGGGTACCAACTGTCTAGGGCATGGTTAATGCTGGAGTGGGGGAAGCAATCAGATGTGGTGGGCAGCTGAAAACCAAAAGGCGGCTCTCCGGTTTTGATGACAACACTTCCTGTCTCTATGTTCTTGTAGTTCAGTGTTGTCATTGAGGGGAATTATCAATGATGTTTTCTGGCTTAACTACTTGAAAATGGCGTTCGCCATGACAATTGTCGCTTGAGTCAGAAAGAGTCACAGTCCATATTGTGTAGCTAGAAGAAGACTCATTAGTCCTTTACCGACAGGGCCATGCATTTGGCTGAGCAGCTCTGTATTATGCTCTGCTTATGCGGTACTAAGCAGATGCTCTATAAACTTTATATAGGTTCATCTGTAATAACGGTGCCAAGGCGGCAATGATATTACACACCTACAGCTGTCGGAGACCCTGCCGGAGAGTTACAGTCACAGCACTCCAGGTAGCATCTACACAGTTTACAGCTCTATTACTCTGGAAGTACGCCGCACATTAGAGGCACAGAGGAGATCGGTAAAAGACACAGCGGAGCGCCAAGTCCTTCCCATAAGTGACAGGCGCAGTAATCATATAAACAACAGGAGGAGAGAAATATATACCAAAATAGACTTCGAGGAGAAGACGTTAACCCCTCACTGAATACCAAAAAAGAAGTCGTCTCCAACTATTGAAAAGGTATAAAAGTACAGTAAAAAATCACTAACAGTGGAGGGGACATGAGGATGGTGCATCAGGCTGACACTGAGAGCACTAGGGCACTGTCCATGGGGGCGTTATGGTGACAATTATAAGGGTGCACTAGAGATGTGTATACAAGCACACCAACACTGTTTATGGGCTCCCCCTGGAGCTGTTTTTAGGGGCACTCTGGCACAGTTTATGGGCTCTATCCTGGAGCTGTTTTAGAGGCACTCTGGCACAGTTTATGGGCTCTATCCTGGAGCTGTTTTAGGGGCACTATGGCACTGTTTATAGGCTCTATCCTGGAGCTGTTTTAGGGGCACTCTGGCACAGTGTATGGGCTCTATCCTGGAGCTGTTTTAGAGGCACTCTGGCACAGTTTATGGGCTCTATCCTGGAGCTGTTTTAGGGGCACTATGGCACTGTTTATAGGCTCTATCCTGGAGCTGTTTTAGAGGCACTCTGGCACAGTTTATGGGCTCTATCCTGGAGCTGTTTTAGGGGCACTCTGGCACAGTTTATGGGCTTTATCCTAGAGCTGTTTTAGGGGCACTATGGCACTGTTTATAGGCTCTATCCTGGGGCACTCTGGCAGTGTTTGTGGGTTTCATCCTGGAGCCATTAACAAAAAGTTACGATTCAGCCATGAAAAAAAACGTACTTTCACATTTAGGGCACAGCTCTCCGGCAGACGTTTCTGGGATATAATGCTGGGAATCGCCCGGTCAAAAACCGTTGCAGCATTTTTTTTTAAGCCGAATCCCGACATATTTGCTGAAAAGCAGTTGGATTTCTGCTGGCCCCCATTATAGTCAATAGGTCTGGCGGGAGTTCTGGTAATATCTGGCAATGCCAGATCCAGAGATCTCCAGCAAGCTGTCCTTTGCTGGAGAGCTATGCCGCAAAAATTTGAAACTTGCCTTAAATGGCAGCAAGCAGAGCTCTTGAAACTTATGAGGAAAATCATACAGCAAAATAAATTGCAAAATTGCATGATCTGTACAACAAAAAAAGTTTACTTGCTGAAACCGGTGTGAATTTGCCCCAACCTCCGTCAATGCTGACAAGAGTAGGAAATCGTTTCGGCACCCCTTGTGCTTTTGCTAGAAGTTACCATAGTGGAGCTGGACCTATATATATATATATCTACAGTGGTATATGTACAAAATAGTAAATGTTTTGCTTGCACAAAATAAAAATGTTTTCATTTCAGGTTTTTGTAACCTGACAACCTGGGCTAATGGTATCACCACAACTAAAACTGACCCAGGCAGTGGAGCAGTGCGTGGTAACCATGGTAACCAGATATAATAAGATTTGCCACATTTTTTGTAGAATTCCTGTGGTTTCCTCAATCCTGCAAAGGTAAATAGAGCGGCCCCATCACATAACCCGGACCCAGCACAGAGCCGGCCTTTCATGTCTGGGATATAAACAGCCTGGCACGTGAGCGCATCCAGAATATCTCTGAGTGCGGCTTTTGTCTGCACAGGCATGTGAGGGGAGGTCGGACACGGCAGCGACATGTTCATGTTTCTCTGAGGCTCTGCAATTTCCTTTCAAGCTCCTTCTGTTCATTGATGGATCCTGGAGCCGGCCCTCCGACCACCGCCCACGCTGTAATCTTGGCCAGCATGACCATTAACCGCACTGGGGAACGTCAGCCAGCGGATAAACGATAACACTCCCTTTAAGACTGCGCCCAGCAGTTACCATACTAGCATTAATTTGTAAAGTGGGGTATAAACAAATCTTCCCAGGGGAGGGGAGTCATTATAGGGGGCCTTGGAGGGGACCCATAGGTCTCTTTTCCTCACATGAGGCATTATAGATGGGGGTCCTGTTAATGAGTAAGCATCGAAGCCCTGAAGCTAGAAGTTATGCCTCTGGGCAGGTTGTAACTAGAGGGGATGCAGAAGTTGCATCTGGTGACTAAGGGGGCCCAAAGACCACCACTATTATAAATGGCACATGGGTGGTGAGGGGCCAATCATTTTGCACTAGGGCCTAAGAACTACAGATTACTCCTCCGTACAGGAAACCATTTTTTTTTTTAAAAGATTCAACCGTGGCTAGGGTTGTCACCTGGCCAGTAAACCACCAGCCTAGTTGGTATTTGTGACAGGAGGCCAGTGGCAGTATTTGATTTTTACCTGGTAATTTTCAGTGCTGCTTTTTAAAAAAAATAATTGCATAAAATTTTATGGCACAAAATAAATTACAATTAGGACTGTCAGGCAGCTGCATAGATGCCCATGATGAGAACATAGTCCTTCCACTTTACAAATCACAGGTCAGACCACACATGGAGGACTGGGTACAGTTCTGGGCTCCTGTGAACAAGGCAGACATAGCAGAGCTGGAGAGGGTTCAGAGGAGGACAACTAAAGTAATAACTGGAATGGGGGAACTACAGTACCCTGAAAGATTATCAACATTAAGGTTATTCACTTTAGAAAAAAGACGACTGAGGGGAGATCTAATAACTATGTATAAATATATCAGGGGTCAGTACAGAGATCTCTCCCATCATCTATTTATCTCCAGGACGGTGACTGTGACGAGGGGACATCCTCTGCGTCTGGAGGAAAGAAGGTTTGTACACAAACATAGAAGAGGATTCTTTACGGTAAGAGCAGTGAGACTATGGACCTCTCTGCCTGAGGAGGTGGTGATGGTGAGTACAATAAAGGAATTCAAGAGGGGCCTGGATGTATTTCTGGAGCGTAATAATATTACAGGCTATAGCTACTAGAGAGGGGTCGTTGATCCAGGGAGTTATCCGATTGCCTGAAGGAATTGTTTTCCCCTAAAGTTAGGAAAGTTGGCTTCTACCTCACCTCTGGATCAACTTACCCATAGCAACCAATCAGATTCCACCTTTCATTTTTGACAGCTCCTTTGGAAAATGAAAGGAGGAATCTGATCATAATGGGATCTGGTTTCCATTAGAAAACTCGGCATTTTACCTCAGAAGAAGGGGCAGCGTACTGCACTATTCTGTCCAATATTTTTTACAGAATCTGGAACAGAAGCTCCTGATGGATCCTCCGGTACAGATGTGAATGAGGGCTAACATGGACTTCTGTGCATGTTATCAGTCCCCCCATCACTCAGAACATACTTGCTCTCTGATGGGGTCTTTTTTTCCAGAAAAGGAGAGAGAAGACGATTGCTCGCCCATCTAATCCCTTCTGCGGTGAATTAGGTTGTTTTATTGATGCCATAACTCAGATATTTACCAGAGCCTGGATCACAGCGTCACATTAGTGTCACCAGACCCACAGACATCAGAGAAGGGTGAAGGCGGTCTGGCACTACTGAAATCACTTTATCACTCACTGACATAATAATTAAGAAATGGAGGCGGGAAAGCTCTCTAGGGCCAGGTTCGCACGTCTAGGCCTCTGTCAGGACTCAAATCTGCCGACATTGGGGTAGATTTATCAAAAGTAGTGTAAAGGAAAAATGGCTTAGTTGCCAATGGCCACCAATCAGATTCCATTTTTCACAGCTCCTTTCGAAAATGAAAAGTGGAATCTGATTGGTTGCTACGGGCAACTAAGCCAGTTTTCCTTTACTAATAAATCTTTCCTATTTAGTAGTTACTGCAAGTCAATGGGGGGAAAAAACTAAATCCAAGTTTCAACCTCAGATTTCTGCCGCTGATTCTTTGCCTGTGGCAAATCTGACAAGTGTGAACGTAGTCTTGCTGCTCGGCTCCCTCAGAATGGGGGAGTCACTTCACACTGGTACACAGCCACGACTGAGACCCCTCTGCCAGGCCTTCTGGGTCTGGTCCGACTTTTCTAGTATAATGATGTTATCATTTTATGTAAGTTTCTGATGATCCCAGTGCAAAGAGAGACATTAGGATGCTGCCAACTACAGCAGGTCCCTGGTCCACATGTGCAGCGCTACACGTGGTGCTTACATGATACACCACGTGGGACTTGTACACAACGAGGACACGCCGCAGACCCAACAGCTGTTACCACGTGCAGATAAATAAACTTGGTTTAGAAGTGTTCTCCAAGCAGTAAACAGTACGCAGGGATTTCATCACTTCTTTAAGCTTTTTCCCACAAACTTTACTACATTAAAGACGCAGGATCCCTCCAAACCCTCCTCCCCCGGGTCTTTGTTTTTAAGTGGCCAGCGCATGGCGGCAGCGGTACTGGAAACATGGTTCCCATCTCTGAGATGCCAGTAGTCCAACATGTGACCACTGAGGCCACTGATTGCCAGTGGTCACATTCTGCTGCTTGTAGAGAAAGGGCTACTGGAGTAAATAGTATTTTTTTTTTATAGCATTTGTGTCTTTTTATTTTTATGAATTTATTTAGATTTTTTTATTTATTGAAGTGAATAGTGGTTTTGTAAGAATTTTGTCTCTTTTTATTTATTTTTATGTATTTAATTTCTTTAAAGACTATGTACGCCTTTGGGGGAAATTTTTTAAATTAGTGCATTGTACTCATTATGAGCTAAAATCATTTTTTCAATCGGTCTTTATTAAAATTATGGAATGATTTTCCCTGTACAGGGCTGAGATGCTCTATTAGCAGGATATGAATTTTCTCTCTGCTCCGTCAGGCAGGGAGGTGATGGGCTCCTTATCTCTGACATAATAAAAAAAACTCATCAAAGCTCAATCCTAATCTTACTGATAAGAATGTGGTCCTAAATAAGTGTTTATGACCTTTTATTAATTTAGAGATAAGGATTATTAGAGGGCACAAAGTGAAAGCAGGATGCACACAGTGAGAAAAACTGTTAACCCTTTGTGACAGAACGGCTCAATATTTTTAATAAAGACCAACTTAAAAAATGATTTTTAGCCCCCAATGAGTACAATGCAATCATTAAAAAAATAAATTGCCCTCGAAAGTGTACATAGCCTTTAAGTGAAGTCACTTTAGGCTGGGTTCACATCAGTGCTTACATTTTTACTGTTCTGCTGTTATAGGATAAAGTGGTATCTGATTATGCCATGTGATATAATGTAAATAATGTGGGACACCTAATACATCCTTAAAGGGGTTGAACATGTTTTATTAAAGGGGTTGTCCAGCCAGCCTTTTTTAAGTGATGGGCTTTCCCCAGGATAGCTCATTGGGGGCAGGGGGTGGGGGGGTCTGGTACCCCACACGCCTACTGATCAGCTGTTTGGCAATAGCGCAGGAGCTGGAATCATTGAAATAAATGGGAGCAGCGCTGCAATGAGGAGCTCAGTCCATTACAAAGTAGACGGAGCTGCCCGTATCTGATCGATGAGGATTCCCTTTAAAGGGGTTCAAACATGTTTATAGCTGCTTAGTAGTGAAATTAAAAAAACAAGTTACTTCTTAATATTAATCTTATTTCTACAGTGCATCAATTTCCAATTCTCAAAATGCAGCCAGCAATGTAAACAATGGGAGTCTGTATTCTGGTTGCCATAACTAAGCGGTCGGTGTCCGGATGGGCTGTCTCACTAAGACCCAGGACTGCTCAGGAACACCCCCTTGAACCAGGGCTGCTGAGCATCATTAAGTTAGATACTCGCTATGTAGTATTACGTTTTCCTTGCAGGGGTCCCCTGTCACGGACGGTGTACAGGAAACAAGACAAAGCAACATGCATAAATGACTCACTGGATCCAAAGCTAAGGAACCAAAAGGGGGACCCCTGCACAAGACCTAGCACTTTCCCTGGCTGCTCAGCCTATGCAAAGATCCCAAAGGTGGATGGTTGCATATCCACGAACCTCGACTATATAACCCCTGAACACCCTACAATAGTGAGGGGACACGACCACCGGCTCCCTACACCAGACACGGAGGGAGTCAGGGTCACCTGGGATCCAGCAAACAGAAAATAACAGATAAATGTACAGCACTTAACTTTGTAGCAGACTGGGAAACAGGATCAGCATGCACACACACTCCAGGAAGAAGTATAAGCCGCCCAGTAATGCATTATGGGGTGGAATTTAAAGGGATGCAATCAGTCCAAATACATGACAGCTGAGAGAGGCTAACGAGATGAGGAACTGAACATCACAACAAAGAAAACTCAAGGAGGAGGTTCTGAAAGGCTTCTGTCAGAGCTTCTCAGCTGTCTGGTTGTGACAGTACCCCTCCCTCTACGAGTGGACTCCGGACACTCAGAGCCCACCTTCTCAGGATGGGACCTATGGAAAGCCCTGATGAGACGAGAGGCCTTAATGTCCGTCACTGGGACCCACATCCTCTCCTCAGGACCATAACCCTCCCAATGAACAAGGTACTGGAGAGAACCGCGGACAAGACGAGAATCCACAATCCTAGAGACCTGAAATTCAAGATTCCCATCAACCATAATCGGAGGAGGAGGCAAAGGCGAGGGTACAATGGGTTGAACATAAGGTTTCAATAAGGACTTATGAAAAACATTATGGATCTTCCAAGTCTGAGGAAGATCAAGACGGTAGGCAACAGGATTGATGACAGACAGGATTTTGTAAGGCCCAATAAACCTAGGACCCAACTTCCAGGAGGGAACCTTCAATTTGAAATTCTTGGTAGACAACCACACCAGATCACCAACATTCAGGTCCGGACCAAGCACACGTCTCTTATCTGCCACACGCTTATATCTCTCACTCATGCTCTTTAGATTATCCTGAATCTTTTGCCAAATAGATGACAAAGACGAGGAGAATCTGTCCTCATCAGGTAAACCAGAAGACCCCTCTCCCGAGAAAGTCCCAAACTGCGGATGAAACCCATATGCACCAAAAAATGGTGACTTATCAGAGGACTCCTGACGACGGTTATTTAAAGCAAACTCAGCAAAGGACAAAAAAGAACACCAATCCTCCTGATTCTCCGCCACAAAACAGCGCAGATATGTCTCCAGATTCTGATTGACGCGCTCCGTCTGGCCATTCGACTGCGGGTGGAAAGTAGAAGAGAATGACAACCGAACCCCCAAGCGAGAACAGAAAGCCTTCCAGAATCTGGAAACAAACTGCGTGCCCCTATCAGAGACTATGTCTGAAGGAATACCGTGCAATTTGACAATGTGATCAATAAATGCCTGCGCCAGCGTCTTAGCATTGGGCAAACCAGGAAAAGGGATGAAATGCACCATTTTGCTAAAACGGTCCACCACCACCAGAATCACAGTCTTCCCCGAGGAACGAGGCAGGTCCGTTATGAAGTCCATGGACAGATGTGTCCAAGGACGGGAAGGAATGGGTAGGGGAAGGAGAGGACCTGACGGCCGTGAATGAGGGACTTTGGCACGAGCGCAAGTCTCGCAGGCTGCCACAAAAACCTCAACCGACTTACGAAGCGCAGGCCACCAGAATCTCCGAGCGATGAGATCCAGTGTGGCTCTTGCCCCCGGGTGCCCAGCAAGGACCGTATCGTGGTGTTCCTTAAAAATCTTGTGTCTTAAAGCGAGAGGCACAAACAACCTCCCAGGAGGACAAAGATCAGGAGCCTCTGACTGGGCTGCCTGCACCTCTGCCTCCAATTCAGAAAAAAGAGCAGAGACCACCACACCTTCGGCCAAAATGGGACGGGGGTCTTCAAAATTCCCGCCTCCCGGAAAACAACGTGACAGGGCATCTGCCTTCACATTCTTAACCCCAGGGCGGAACGTGACAACAAAATTAAATCTTGAAAAGAACAAAGACCATCTGGCCTGTCTCGGGTTCAGACGCTTGGCTGACTCCAAGTAGGCCAGATTTTTATGGTCAGTAAACACGGTAATAGGGTGTCTGGCTCCCTCCAGCCAATGGCGCCATTCCTCAAAAGCCAACTTGATGGCCAACAATTCCCTATCTCCCACATCGTAATTTCTCTCTGCGGAGGAGAGTTTTTTCGAGAAAAAGGCACACGGTCGCCATTTGGCAGGAGAGGAACCCTGAGACAAGACCGCACCCACACCCACCTCAGAAGCATCAACCTCAACTATGAAGGGTAAAGAAATATCAGGTTGCACCAAGATGGGAGCGGAAGCAAAACTCTCCTTGATATTAGAAAAAGCCTTACGCGCCTCTACCGACCAAGAAGAAAAATCTACCCCCTTTCTGGTCATATCAGTGAGTGGTTTAACAATAGATGAATAATTCAAAATAAACTTCCTGTAATAATTGGCAAAGCCCAAAAAACGCATCAGCGCCTTCTGATTCTCAGGAAGCTCCCACTCAAGCACAGCGCGGACCTTCTCGGGGTCCATGCGAAAACCAGAAGCGGAGAGGAGAAACCCCAGAAATTGAATTTCTGGAACCGCAAACACACATTTTTCCAGTTTCGCATATAATTTATTCTCCCTCAGAATGAGCAAGACCTGACGTAAATGTTCCTTATGAGTTTTGAAATCAGGAGAAAAAATCTAAATGTCATCCAAATACACTAATACAAATTTTCCCATCAAATTATAAAAAATGCTGTTCACGGAATGCTGAAAAACGGCTGGGGCATTCATCAAACCAAAAGGCATAACCAAATTTTCAAAATGGCCCTCAGGGGTATTGAAGGCCGTCTTCCATTCGTCTCCTTCTCTGACCCTGACCAGGTTGTATGCCCCTCTTAGATCTAATTTGGAAAAGACTTTAGCCCCAACAACCTGGTTAAACAGGTCCGGGATCAGAGGAAGCGGATAAGGGTCACGAATAGTGATACTGTTCAGCTCCCTGAAATCCAGACAAGGTCTTAAAGAACCATCTTTTTTCTTAACAAAGAAAAAACCAGCGGCAACAGGTGACTTCGAGGGTCGTATGTGTCCTTTTCTCAGACTCTCAGAGATATAAGCACGCATAGCGATCCTCTCAGGTTGGGAAAGATTGTATAAACGAGATTTAGGCAGCTTGGCGTCTGGGATGAGATTAATAGGGCAATCATACTCCCTGTGCGGGGGCAAATCCTGAACTCCACTCTCAGAGAAGACATCCGAAAATTCCGAGAGAAAAGATGGTACAGTCTTAGTAGCAACTTCAGAAACAGATGTCGTGAGGCAATTCTCTCTGCAAAAGTCACTCCAACCATTTATTTGCCTCGCTTGCCAATCAATGGTGGGATTATGTTTAGTGAGCCAGGGTAGCCCCAACACTAGAGGAGTAGGCAAACCGCTAAGGACGAAACATGACACATCCTCAACATGAGCATCACTCACAATTAAACGGATATTGTGAACTATGCCCTTTAATGATTTCTGAGAAAGTGGAGCGGAATCAATAGCAAAAACAGGAATATCCTTTCCCAAAGTGCGCACCTGGAAACCATGAGTTATTGCAAATTGATTATCAATGAGATTGACCGCTGCTCCACTATCCACAAAAATTTCACAAAAAATGCTCTTGCTCTCTAGCGCCACCCTAGCAGGCAGGACAAAACGGGAACTACAAGCAAACGGAAAACCTTCAATTTCCGCCTCAACCCTGCCAATAGTAACAGACGGAACATTTTTAAAAGATTTTTTCCTCTTTGTTTCTTTATTACTCCCAGAGAACTGCCTGAATCTCCTAGAGGGACAAACATTTGCCAAATGATTTATACCTCCACAACAAAAACAAACCCTCCCATGCGGGCTGAATCTTCTATTGTCAGAAGCAATCAACCCCAGCTGCATGGGCTCCTGCTCAGAAGGGGCTGACAGCGACTGAGACCCCTGCGCACAGAATGGGACCGCTGCACTGTCCTGGGACTGAGTATGACAGGAAGGAGAGATCTCTCCTCTCTCTCTAAGACGCCTGTCAATACGAACGGCCTGAGACATAGCAGAGTCCAAGGAAATAGGCCTTTCATGAAAGGCAAATGCATCTTTCAATCCCTCTGAAAGACCATGGCAAAATTGACTTCGGAGTGCAGCATCATTCCAACCAGTATCAGCTGCCCATCTCCGAAATTCTGAGCAGTATATCTCTGCGGATTGTTTACCCTGGCATAATAGACGTAGTCTAGACTCAGCCAGAGCAATACGATCCGGATCATCATATATCTGACCCAGGGCTAAAAAGAATTCATCCACTGAACGGAGGGGCCGTGCCCCCTCCGGCAGCGAACAGGCCCAGGACTGAGCGTTACCCCTGAGCAGCGATATAATGATCCCCACCCTCCGTTCCTCATCACCAGAGGAATGGGGAAGAAGGCGAAAATGGAGTTTGCAAGCCTCTCTAAAACGCACAAAATTCTCACTACCCCCGGAAAACGTATCCGGGAGCGAGATCTTAGGCTCAGAACAAACTCCATGAACGCCAGCTGAACCGGTCACTTGAAGCTGAGAAAAAGTCTTGCAGAGATCAGCTACCTCCAATGAAAGACCCTGAAGGCGTTCAGCCAAAAGTGAAACCGGATCCATGCTTGAGACGGTTTTGGCGGCTTATAATGTCACGGACGGTGTACAGGAAACAAGACAAAGCAACATGCATAAATGACTCACTGGATCCAAAGCTAAGGAACCAAAAGGGGGACCCCTGCACAAGACCTAGCACTTTCCCTGGCTGCTCAGCCTATGCAAAGATCCCAAAGGTGGATGGTTGCATATCCACGAACCTCGACTATATAACCCCTGAACACCCTACAATAGTGAGGGGACACGACCACCGGCTCCCTACACCAGACACGGAGGGAGTCAGGGTCACCTGGGATCCAGCAAACAGAAAATAACAGATAAATGTACAGCACTTAACTTTGTAGCAGACTGGGAAACAGGATCAGCATGCACACACACTCCAGGAAGAAGTATAAGCCGCCCAGTAATGCATTATGGGGCGGAATTTAAAGGGATGCAATCAGTCCAACTACATGACAGCTGAGAGAGGCTAACGAGATGAGGAACTGAACATCACAACAAAGAAAACTCAAGGAGGAGGTTCTGAAAGGCTTCTGTCAGAGCTTCTCAGCTGTCTGGTTGTGACATCCCCTCTCCTGACATGTCTGTTTTAGTAACTACTTGCATGCCCCATGTGATAGCAGTTCTGGAGCATCTATTCTTATGAATCTATGTTGTACCGTTCTTCTGTTATTCCTGCTAGAAGTTATGAATAAATTACTAGCAGTTTGTAATGAAGGTCCAGCTGGGTGTTACCTGTTGTGGGTGTGTCCCTCCACACTCTGACATTGGCAGCTGTGATTTTGCAGGGACATGCCCCCAACTGGTAACACCCAGATGGACCTTTATTGCAAACTGCTAGCAAATCATTTGTTCATTCATTCAAGTAATTACTACAACAGGAGAGATTACATGTCCTCTTTAAAGTTCTAGACATTTCTGTACAACAACATTGTAAAAGTGCCGTCATATTTGCACAAAAATAACAAATTAGGCCCCTTTCAGGTCCTGCCTGACACCACCAGAATCCTAAGGACAAGAAGGCCTGGTGCCTCCATCCCATCTTCATGACGTTTCTAGTAAATTCTCCACTTCTTTGTTTGCCATGACCCTTGATAGGTTCTCAGTATCCATTATAGGGCATGGTTGGCCTCATCTTTAAATTGTCGTATATATAACACCCCACAAACCATACACAAACCATACCCACAACCTACCTTCTGGAGTTTGTCGGCTTTCTCGTAGCAGCTTTCTAGGTGTTGCCTCAAGGTGCTGTTCTCCTTGGTTAACATCTCCACCATATAGTGAGCCCGTTCCACAATGGCAAAGGCTTCGGGGGGAAGCGACTGGCCTGGAGATGGAGATGGGGATGGGGTGGGGTGGGAAGCCATAGTCATTGGAAACATTGGGAGGGAGGCTGAGTGCAAGGAGCTGCTGACGGAGGACACTTGAGATGACATGGGACTGTGTGGCTGCAGTGGGACAGAGGCGAACGGGATCTGAGACTGCTGCCGGCTACAAATGAAAGCAAACATAAGACATTAGTACGCTGTGAGCGCAGCGAATGACGGGAAAATATATTTAGACAATGCTGAAATGAACAGATTTTGTAATCTGAGGACGGAGTTGTTTTAATTAGTCATGTGACACAGGGATGCGGAGCGCCAATCTGTCCCAGCGATTAACCCTCTGCTTTAATGCTATGAGGATTATCTAGATAAGATGGTGTTCACACTTGCAGTCTCACCTATAGAATAATACTACCAGCAATAATACATGGTAATACACTGCAACAATCGTAACTTGTATTATTGCCTGTGGAGCGTGGAGTGTTAAAGGGGTTCTGCACTTTGTTTAAACTGATGATCTATCCTCTGGATAGATCATCAGCTTCTGATCAGCAGGGGTCCGACACCCGGGACCCCCGCCGAACAGCTGTTTGCGAAGGCAGCGGTGCTCCAGCAGCGCCGTGGCCTTCTCACTGTTTACCACAGGCCAAGTGACGTCACGACTAGTATCACTGGTATCCGTTCACTTGAACAGAGCTTAGCCGCGCCCAGGCCAGTTGATACTAGTCGTGACGTCACTGGGCCTGCGGTAAACAGTGGGAAGGCCGCGGCTCTGCTGGAGCGCCGCTGCCTTCTCAAACAGCTGATCGGCGGGGGTCCCGGGTGTCGGACCCCCGCCGATCAGAAACTGATGATCTATCCAGAGGATAGATCATCAGTTTAAACAAAGTGCAGAAACCCTTTAAAGGGCATCTGTCAGCAGTTTTGTACCTATGACACTGGCTGATCTGTTACATGTGCGCATCTGTGTTGGTCCCATGTTCATATGTGTCCACATGGCTGAGAAAAGAATGTTTTATTATATGCAAATGAGCCTCTAGGAGCAATGGGGGCATTGCCGTTACACCTAGAGGCTTTACTCTCAGTGTCATAGGTACAAAACTGCTGACAGATGCCCTTTAAAAGCAGCTGCAGGCAGAATGTTATAGAGCAGGAGGAGCTGAGCAAGTTGACACGTAGTTTTGTGAGAAAAGATAGAGTAAAACCTATATTATATCCGTGTAAATCTCTGCTGGTCCTGTGGTTGAGTCCAGTGGGCGGTATACTCAATCACTGGGCAGAAGTGCCCGCTGGACGGTATTCTGAATCTCTTCCCATCTGCTCAGCTTCTCCTGCGCTATAACATGCCACCTGCTGAGCGGACTGAGCTATTAGGGACATACTAAGGAGGCATGACAAATCAATGGATAGAGGCTCATATCTAGTATCTCCATTCCTTTCTAGAATAGTTAATAACCCCAATGGTACAGCTCCCACGTCCTGGCGGATTCCATTTGGATGTATGAATGTGTTTTTTTTTTATTAGCTTTTTTTCCTTTAACAAAAGGTTCTGCTCTGGGCCACAGAGCATGAGAAAGGGGAAGCCTAATGTTTCACTTCTATGAGAAAGTTGACATCTTGCAGAACCAGTGCGCAACCATGAATGGTGAGGAAGAGACAGAAAAGGTCCCCACTAGCCCCATCTTCCAAAGTGCTGGGGGCCACGTGACTACTTGCCATCAGTCCTACACTAGTACAGCAAGCGATACATCCAAATCTCTGCATTCCCGACATGCATTTCTGCTAATTCCACTGCTAATGGACCCTCTAAACGTAATCAGATCTGTCACTGGAACTTAATATATTACGGAATCTGAAGGACTTCTTATGAAAGGGGACCCGGCACCTCCCCTGACATGTCTGCGTCAGTAAATACTTGTATTACTCGTGACAATTCTGGAGCAATTCTGGAGCCGTTCCTTTTGTTATTCCTCCTAGAAATGTTTGAATGAATTGACAACTGGGTGTTACCCCTTCCTTTGTCAAAGGGGTGCATCCCTAAGTCTAGCACTGTCAGATTGTATAAGGACATGCCCCTAACAGGTAACAGACGGGTAACTGAGAGGTACAGCACAACATAGAATGGATTTTAAAAGGCTCGTCCGGGCTTTTACTATTAATGAATTATCCTCAGGATAGGTCATCAATATCAGATTGGCGGGGGTCCGACACTCAGGCACTCCCGCCGATCAGCTGTATGAGGAGACGGCGCGCGCAGTGCGCATGTGCCGTCTCCCTTCTCTCTTCCTGTTCACCGCTGCTGTCTATGGCAAAGACCACTGCGCGCGCTGTCTCCTCATACAGCTGGTCGGTGGTGCGGGTCTCGGACCAACGACGCTCTGATATTGATGACCTATCCTGAGGATAGTTCATCAATAGCAAAAGCCCTTTAATAAATAAAATACATGTTATACTAAATATAAAACTATATATCAATCTGCTCAGCTCCTCCTGCTCTATAAACTGCTGCCTGCAGATTGGACTGAATGTTCGTGGTTACAGATTGTTTTAGGTCCCAAATTCTGCGCTGATTAATTTACTTGTAGACCCTAATAGCTGTGATACACAGCTGTGATTAAAAACATAAAATTCTAGCTGACTACAGCCACCACTAGAGGGAGCTTACTGCATACTATGGTAATATTGTGCTACTGTATCAATGTTAAACAGTAAGCTCCCTCTAGTGGTGATTGAAGACAGACAGAATTGTACCTAACATTACATCAATGCAGGGGATATTTTCTGTATTAGAAAAATTCTGCGCCAATGATATACAACATATTAAGGAATTAATTAGAACAGCGTTTTGAACCTACTGAGATTAAATAAACATAATAATATTCATTGGTGGATATGAACTTAAGAGTGCTGCAATGAATGACTGCGACAAAGAAGCAATAGACTGCAACCCAATCAGATGCATTAGCCACTGTCTATGTCCGGACATAAGAATTGTTCAGTCCTGACATCCATTCTCCTATACAGTCAAGCTAATGGATAAAAGCCATTAATGTGATCCTGGTGATGGAATAATTAAAATAGTCTTGGTTAATAAAAAAAACAACCCTTTTATATATGTAACTCCTATATTTGCCTATCTGTCTCCATGGTTACAGACTACAAATGTAACCTGTGTAGTCGGATCATGAAGTCATGTGTTACGATCATGAAGTCACGTGTTACTCGCTTCCCTCCTCTTATTTTGTCTGTAAGTTAGCAAGGAGGTGGAGTGGATCAGACTACACTGTTAATTTGTTTGTAGTCTGTAACCATGGAGACACATAGGTCTGATTAGGAGCCACACACATAAAACAATAGGAAATTCTTTAAACTATTTTCAAAGTTGCTTCACTGTTTATTTTAGATGCACCAGACCAGTAAGAAATGGTTGCAAAAGTGTGCATACCCTTAAGGTAGCTGCACCATGATAATTCATAGAGCTGCAGCAGAGACAGAATGTCGTATTACCTGGATACACCATATTCTGGAGGAGGCTGGTACCGGAGGACAGACACCTCAGGTCGGGTGGGGTGTGAGGTGGGGTAGGGTTTCATCATTTCATGTACCATCAGGTGCTGTTGATCATTGTAGAAGTGTCCTTGTTCATGAATTTTATTCACAGGAGTTGGAGCTTGTTTGACCTTGTGGGGATAGTCCGGTGGGGGTCCTCTTTGTTCCCCTCCTTTCCCCAAACTTGGAGCCGGAGATGGAGCCCCATTTTTAAGTCCTTTAATGCTGCCAGAAGAGTGCTGCTTAACTCCATTCCTCTCAAGAGATAACATTATCCTCTCGCTCATAGAGCGAACATGACCCTGCTTGAGTTCTTTAA
This sequence comes from Bufo gargarizans, assembly GCF_014858855.1. Classification (NCBI taxonomy): domain Eukaryota; kingdom Metazoa; phylum Chordata; class Amphibia; order Anura; family Bufonidae; genus Bufo; species Bufo gargarizans. Next base: position 26,073,271 of record NC_058082.1, read on the forward strand.
GTGCCTCGTCTTGGTGCGCTTGTCCACTGTTGGCCCGACTGACGGTCGGCCTTCCTTCAGTTTTGGATTTATGATTGGCCACAATGCCAGCAACATAAAAACCCGGGCCCATAGGTCCAGGTGGCTGAGCTCTAAAAAACTGGGACTGAGCTTTGGCTTCCTCGTAGCTGGGCAGCTCCTCATTATTTTGTTGGGGTTGAGCTGTCCTCAGGGTTTTCTCCATCACGTTGTTGTCCACCTGATGTTCTTGCCCCTGTGGTTCTTGCCTCGCTGAGTGTCCGACCATTTGTGGGTCTTCTTGGGTCAGGTTTTCAGTCGATGAAACAGAATTTGCGGTGATATTAGTTGGTCCTGCACTTCCTGTGGCTTGTTTTATAGCCAGAAAGTTCATATTCTCGTTGGGGTTGCCATATCTCAGCTGCTCTTGGATCAATCGCTGAAGAACGGTTCCTGTTGAAACATCTTCAGAACCTCTCATTTCCACCTCCGGTATCCTGTGAAAATCTTGAGGTATGAAGTTGGACCTTTGTTCCTCTTAAAGAAAAATTTAAAATAAGCAATAAGCAAAAATAAGTAAAGTGGAAGACAACTTACTTTTATTTTACAAATACAAGTCTATCACTATGTCGCTAAGTAAGGGTACATTCACACGAACGTAAGCCGTCCGCGCCCATGCTGCGATCCGAAAATTGACGTCCGCAATGCACAGGCACCAACCGTGTGAATCCCGTATTGCAGCGCGGACCCATTCACTTGAACTGGTCCGCAATCTGCAACTTACGGCAAAAGACAGAACTTGTCCCATCTTTTGCGGTGCAGAGGCAGGGGCCAAAAGCCCCACGGAAGGGCTTCCGTGGGTTTACGATCCGTGCCTCTGCTCCGCACTGCACCATATATTAAGGACTGCGGACCCATTCAAGTCAATGCATACTGGGATTCATGCAATACGGGCACGGATGGCCTACGATCGTGTGACTGGACCTTAAAGGGAACCTGTCATGTGGATATTTGATTATAATCTAACTAATTATATACAATCATTAACTACTAAAAAGTACCTTAGATGTATACACTTACTGGTGTGACAGATGGTTACCTCATAATATACACACAAAGATGCCACATGCCGCATGCTAATGAGCTGATTTGAGTCCAGCATGATGTCATAGAGTCCAGCGTTTTTTAAATTCAGAGCTATAGCCACTCCCCTGCCCGCCTGCTGCTGATTCATATGGAAAAAAAACTGTCAATCAGCAGCAGGTGGGCGGGGAGAGTCAGGAGCTCATCAATATTTATGACTCATCATTATCAGCTGGAGCTTTTCAATACAAGATGTTGGCAGATTGACTGGGTCAATTAAAGAAAGTGACCCAGCATTTTGCTAAGAGAATCAGTCACTTATTTATGTTGCCCTTAGTTAGGACACCATAAAACTGGTGACAGGTTCCCTTTAAGGCTGTATTCACATCTGCATCAGAATCTCCGTTGGTGACGTTTGACAGGAAAAAAATAACGCTACATGCAGTGCTATTTTTCTGGCAAAATGATGGGCACTATGACACCAAATCTGACAGATCCCATTATAAGTTAATAGGCTTCATCGTGTACCGTTTGCTCCCGTCGTGTTACACATCGATCACCACGTCAACAAAGGGCAAAACCTACCATATGGGTTACTAATTGCCTTTATTCTTACTCACTGGCACTCATTTATGAAAAGGTAACTATACTTATTGCCAATAACAACCATTTAAAACTTAACTAAATATCTAAATTATCATTGGCTGTTATGGGTAACACCCACACGCTTACATCATAGTTTTTAAGTGTTAGGTCTCCTGACAATATACTGATATTGAGAGTGACTTACCACCAGCCTGTTCCTTCAAGGAGCCCGGTGATTCAGCGACTACTGATGATTGGTCATTGCTGGTAATGTACAGAGAACGGTCCTGGTAAACGCAGCCGTTCTCATCACAAGGTGTAGAAACACAGAGGTTGTAGTAGGCTGTGGAGATGCCTGAAACAAGACGGACCGGGAATTATTGCTAGGTATATCCCCAGCTATACATGTCATAAGAGTTAAACTATGGTTAAACTAAACTTAGGCAGAGTCAAAAAGCTACAATACAAAATTGCACCCAGGAACAAATCTAATGCTGCGGTGTAGTCCAAGCCAGAAACTAGAAACAGTATCTTAACTGGACCAGGGTTAGACAGGCATCCGCAATACTGGAATCTGGGGGGTTCATCAAATCACTCAGGTCCCTTCCGAGTCCGTGGCAGGTATACTCTTGGAGATTTTGGTACACCATCCTTTTAAAGTTTCTAACATAATATTCTGCAACTTCTTGTTGTACTTGATCTTTACCGACTTGGGAGGTTGGTTTCTCATAGTCTATCATATAGACATGACCTTTGAAAAGTTTGTCTCTCGGTCACACAGGGTTTTTCCTGATTTAAAACCGCTGTCTGTCCATTTTCAATCAAAGCCTTATAAAATATGCATAGTGTTTGGCTTCTCGCATACTGATGCAGGCTTCATGTTTGATTCTTGCAAGAGAATCTCTCTAGAGAAGATTAATACTCTGATGCGTGGTCCTGACTGCCAAGCCGATTAGAAGAGATCAGTAATCTACAGTACAAATGACACCAATGAGACTGTGACCACCCCAGAACAGGGTACTTGTAAACTGTTCTTGTTATGTCATGTTATTTGATCTGTAAACGTCACATGCCATGTAACATCTCTCTGTATGGATCAGTCTGGGTTAACAATCCTTGGAATGTATGGAGTGAAATCCACATGCAAATCCATGCCAGCTTTAGCCAGGATATAAGACATCTGCTGGCATTGCGACAGAGGTAGACAATTGTTTAGACACTACCCATAGACCCTTTCCAACTATAGATTTGTAGTAAAAGGTTACGTGCCCGCCCATGAGGAGCAGATGATTCTTAGCACCACAATTCTTACCCAACAATGGCTAGTAATTCCCATTTACATCTTGTGTGTTCTCTCTATTCACAGAATACAGCGGCCATGAATAGTGTAAGCACCTGGAGAAGGTGGCATTACCAAAGAGGAAGTCAATTGTTTGCAAGGGCATCCAAGACTATAAGGACTGGAGCTTTAACTCAGGAACTAATCTTCCCTTGGGCACATTTGTGCCCCCCAAACCTCCACCAGACATGTGATCTTTGGTTCTACTACATGACTGTCCTGTTCATGCCAACTTGCTATGATTTATTATGTTGTTTCTGGTTTTGTCCTGGTTCTAATACTGACCGAACTCCTGGTTCCGAGCACCAGCCACATGTGCTAGTTGTGTTCCTGTTTTCTAACATTGGGCCTGGTCCAACAATGAAGAGGGCATATATCATGTCTTGGAAAGATCATTAGTTAGAATTTGACTGCTGCCCAGAGGGTGGGTGTCAATAATAGATGGGTAAAGTCTGAACCACCTCAAAAATGTGTTTGCAGAGGCTGGAATAGAAATATATATGACTTCAGTAATCAGTACTTGTAAATGCATTCAATGTCCAGAAGATCCACAAATCCACCCCATGGACAGGCGTAATACAGCTCCACGAATATACAGAGTGGTCCAAAAGTATGGAGACATCTGAATAAATGGAAAATTACATCCTAACAGACCACCCATCTTCCATGGCACAGTTGGCAAATTTGCCCATAAAGGATGGCGTTCCCAAACATTGTTTTCCATGTATTCAGGTGTCTCCATACTTTAGGACCACCCTGTATGATCCAAACTCGATAGACCTGAGTTGGCTTTTTTTCCCATTATATAAGGAGGTTAAGTCAGTCCAGCCGTTATTCTAGCAGACTTGTCTTCCCAAATACTTTACATATGATCTATGGACACATAGACGACTATTGGAATTACAGTTCTCTAGAGAAATGTGGAGTTTATAATCATAGAAGTAAAGAACTAGTATAGTTCTCTGCACTTCATCACCGTGATTACACTCGAGGCGGCGTACATCTACACTTAATGCCTGCCTGATATACTACATCTCCCATCGACTGTGAATTAACAGTGGGACGCGGTGTGAGATGCATCAGCAATTTCTTCGAAGCAATATGAAGAAGCTTCTCTTTGAAGTTATTAAATAAGCAAACGACCTGAGAATACTGTGAGAAATATTTTACCAAAGACTTTAATAGTATCTTAAAGGGAAAGAGAGAAAGAAGGCAAAAGGTGGCGCTACAAAGCTTGGTAAATTAGCTACTAATGCTATGAAACCAAGTGGGACTCTGGTCAATCGGCAGATTGTGTGTTGCTAAATGAACCTACTGGACACAAGAGCCCCAGGCGACTTCCTAGAGTATATGTTAAATGCAGTAACTCATTGGGGTGTTTGCTGGTGACAGATTACCCTTAAAGGGGTTCTGCAGCTTCTTAACAAAGTTTGACTCCCTCCCCCCACCAGCCCTGTGGAGGAAAGCAGACTGCACACCCCACTGCTTAGTTCCAGTTTTTATGGTCCTACTATCATGTGTGGTCTACGTCCTTGTGTTGCCCAGGGACCCATGGGTATGTGATACACTATCAGCTTCAGTGGCAACCTGTCTCCAGATTCTACCAACAAAACATGTTCAGATGAAAGACAAACAACCCAGGTCATCAACATTAGTAGAAGAAGGACTTGAAGCCTGAGCCAAGAAACATCAACACCTCCTTTTACAGTCTCATTGCCCACATACCAGAATCCACACGACCCATAAAACACCTGACACAGAGAGAAACCCCAGAGTGCTCTCTCCACCCCAGACCCTCACCAGTTGCCCCTCTCTCTGGTGAAAACTACCCACACATTGCCCGATGACAACTTGAGCACTGTGCATATGATGAATCTAGGAGATCACTCCACCACCTACAGATCCAGTGGAAGACGAAACCAGAAGTGGAATATGGCCTGCCCTGCCTACATCAAGACCTGCTAGCCGCTGGAGCTTAGGTCATCTTTCATGACCTGGACCATAATGGATGAACAGATAAAGACATGAGATCCCAAGGAGATACTGTGACAGGCCATTCTGCTGGAGTCCATGAGTAGCATGTGGAGGTAGAATGCATGCCACATTGCGCTCAAAAAGTATTTGTACAGACTCAAGACGTGGAAGGTTTGCCATGGGATTTATGATGTCGAACATCTGCAGGAAAGTACAGTACAATTATATGTGAATGAGGCACCCCGCCTAATATGTCATACAGTGTATGGCGGTTTGGCTCAGAAAGTGGACGGAGAAAAAGACCAATGCAGATTCATGTTTCATTTACGCTCTAAGAAAATACTGGGTGACTACTCCTACAAGCCCTATAAAGGACAGCCATAAGTGATGTCACCTGAAGAAGTGGACCAAGATACCGCCAAGAAAAACCTGAGCAGCATTCTACAGACGACATCTCAAAAACATGCACGTTGTCAAAAAGAGTGTACAGCGAGACCTCGTTAAGAGGACCACCCAAAACTGCCATGAAAATTGGTGTTCAAAGAAGCCAATAGACACAGATTTCCATTTTTTCATTGTCAAATTCCAAGAGCTGTAACTTAAAAAAAAAAAATTCTATTGATAGCTGTATGTAGACGTTTGTGAGACGAGCTGTCGTTTTCAGCAGCACCATTTTGAGTGGTACACTTGGGATTATACATAATGGAAGACAACAGCAATTCGACCATTGTTTTTTTGCAATTTTTTTTATGGTGCAGGATAAATACCGGTAACGTGTTAATCTTTACGTAAAGATCAGTATGAATATGGCTTTATTAAAAAAATGTATTTATGGTTTTGTTGTGTTTTAGTATTTCTGCATAACACAATCATGCTTTTTTGGTGAAAAAAGTTTGTGTTTCCGCTTCCTGAGAAAAGGATAAGGATGCATTGGAGGCTTTATTATTTTGGGTACACATAAGTTACCGATCAACTTTTATTAATTCTGTAAGCTTTTTTTAACACCATGCTTCGTGTGCTATAAGTACTGTGTTATCTTGCATCTATGGGTCATTATGATTGCAGCAAAACTATATATCAATCATTTGTTGAACTGTTTTTGAAAAAAAAGAAAAGATTTTTTAAGGGGAACATTTTAATTAAACAAACTTATTTTTTACATATTTTTTATGTAATGCATTAAAATACTTACATTCCATAGCATTAATTACATAGTTACATAGTTGATACGGTTGAAAAAAGATATAAGTCCATCAAGTTCAACCAAGGGATAGGTGGGGACGCGAATCCCAGAAGGGAAGTGAGACTCAGATTTCTAGACATTTTCATAAGCATTAGGCCTCGAGCACATGACCGTGCCTTTTTTGCGGTCCGCAAACCGCGGATCCGCAAAAAACGGAAGCCGCCCGTGTTGCCTTCTGCAATTTGCGGAATGGAATGTGCGCCGGCAATATAAATGCCTATTCTTGTCCGCAAAGCGCGGACAAGAATAGGACATGTTTGTTTTTTTAGCGGGGCCGCGGAACGGAGCCACAGATGCGGACAACTTTTGTGGCCCCATTAAAGTGAATGGATCCGCATCTGAGCCGCCAAAACTGCGGCTCGGATGCGGACCCAAACAACGGTCGTGTGCATGAGGCCTTAATGTGGTTTACTTTTAAGAATTCATCTAAACCCTTTTTAAAACTGTCCACTGTTTCTGCTGTGACCACGTCCTGAGGAAGTCTATTCCACAGATTCACAGTTCTTACAGTAAAGAAGCTTTGACGCTTCTGGAGACTGAACTTTTTCTTCTCCAGTCGGAGGCGGCGCCCCCTTGTCTTTTGAGGGCATTTTACATGGAACAGTTTTTCACCTTATTTTTTGTATGGCCCATCTATATATTTGTATAGGTTAATCATGTCCCCCCTTAGACGTCTCTTCTCAAGACTAAATAAATTAAATTCTTTTAATCTTTCTTCATAACTAAGACCCTCCATGCCCCTTATCAGTTTAGTTGCTCTCCTCTGTACTTTTTCCAGCTGCAGTGCATCCTTTCTATGGACTGGTGCCCAGAACTGAACTGTATATTCCAGATGAGGCCGCACTAGCGCTTTGTAAAGTGGTAATATTACATCCCTGCCCCGCGAGTCCATGGCTCGCTTAATACATGACAGTATCCTGGTGGCCTTAGAAGCATCTGATTGACACTGTATGCTGTTATTTAATCTACCATCTACAGGACACCCAATCCTTCTCTACAAGTGACTCTCCCAGTGTTACATCCCCTAGGACATATGAAGCACAGAGATTATTACTACCAAGATGCAGAACTTTACATTTATCCACATTGAACATCATTTGCCAAGTTGATGCCCAATCACTCAGTGTTCAAGTCAGCTTGTAGTATATGGACATCTTCCATAGACTGTACAGTTCTATATAACTTAGTATCATCTGCAAAAATAGAAATGGTGCTATTAATCCCGTCCTCGATATCATTAATAAATAAATAATTAATGCCTAATAAGCTTTCACCTCTTTACCTGAAGGCCTTTGATAGGTGTTTAAATGAGTCAAGGGGTTAAAAATCCATCCATGAGAAACTTGGTCTTGATGGGGGTGGCCTTCACTATACTATTTGACAAATTCTCCCCATTTACAAATAGAAAATAATGCAGACACCAGTGATAAGTTTACAAGCTTTTCCGAGAACTTCAGCTTTCCACATTCCAGCGCACATAGCTGCCGGATATTATCTAACACGGTTTGTTATTATAATTAATGCCAATTACAGTTAGCTTCCACACATACATATTAAGTATTTTCACAGCACAACAATTTGTATTTTGTCCGGATCCCAAGGTCTTTGTGGTATGAGTCTGCCAGACCGTGTGGTGCCAGGTCTGTGATATTCACTTCAAATGCAAGATAACAATTTGCACTCATACTTGGTTGTCTCCAAACACTTTCCTGGCTTTTCTTTGGACAGTGCATTGGCTTTTCCCACCATTACTGGTGCTGGCCAATGAGGCTGAATGATACCAGGCTCCCAGTCAACACTCCAGTTCAAGACAAAAGAGTTGGACAGAAGGTCATGATTATGGATTGTGCCTGAGCGAATTTGTGCCCATTCAACCAAAAGAGCATTTGTGAGGTCAGAGCCTGAGGTTGGATGAGAAGATCTTGGGTTGCAATCGACATCCCAATTCATCCTAAAGATGTTTGATAGGTTGAAGTCAGGGCTCTGTGAAACCACTTAAAGTTCTCCCATCTCATCACATCATATTCTCATATAGTTCACTTTGTGCACAGGGTACTGGAAAGGAAAGGGCCTTCCAAAAATGTTACCACAAAGTTAGGAGCATCTTGTATAAAATGTCTTTGTCTGTTGGAGCTTTGTATGCATTCGGAAAGTCTTCAGACCCTATCACTTTTTTCATATTTTGTTATGTTGTGGCCTAGTGATAAAAAAAAAAACATTACCCCCCATCAATCTGCACTCAATACTGCATAATGAGAGAGTAAAAACAGAATTTGGAATTTTTGTTTGCAAATTTATACAAAAATTTTAGCATGGACCCTTTGCTATGACACTTGAAATTTAGCTCTGCAGGTTTCCCATTTCTCTTGCTCATTTCTGAGATGTTCTGCACCTTGACTGGAGTCCACCTGTGGTGAATTCAGTTTATTGGACATTTGGAAAGACACAGCACTGTCTATGTGGTGTCAGAGCTGACCATGCATATCAGAGCAAAAACCAAGCCAAGAAGAAAGAAATGCCTTGTAGAGCTCAGAGACAGGATTATGTGGAGGCACAGATCGGGAGAAGGATGCAAACCAATTTCTGCTGCAATGAAAGTTCCAAGAGCACAGTGGACCCATAAATCTTAAATGGAAGACGTTTGGAATAATCAGGACTCTTCATACAGCTAGCCATTCCACCAAACTAAGTAATTAGGGAGAGGGGCCTTGGTAAGAGGTGACCAAGAATCCAATAGTCACTGTGGCTGAGCTCCCAAGATCCTGTGTGCAGATGGGAGAAACTTCCAGAAGGCCAACCGATAACAGCAGCACTCTACCAATCTAGTATTTATGGCAGATTAGCCTCTCCTCAGTAAATTACACATGAAAGCCCACCTGGAGTTTGCAAATAACCTCCCAAAGAACTATCAAACTTTGAGAAACAAGATCCTCTAGTCTGATGAAACCAATATTGAACTTTTTGGCCTTCAATTCTAAGTGTTATGTCTGGAAGAAACCAGGCACTGCTCATCACCTGCTCAATACAATTCCTACAGTAAAGCATGGTGGTGGCAGCATCATGCTGCGGGAGTATTTTTCAGCAGCTGGGACAGGGAGACTGGTCAAGGTTGAGGGAAAGCTGAATAGAGCAAAGTACAGAGATATTCTTAATGAAAACCTGATCCAGAGAGCCCTGGACCTCAGACTGGGCTGAAGGTTCACCTTCCAACAGTGACCCTAAGCACACAGCCAAGACAACACAGGAGTAGCTTAAGGCCCTATTACACCTGCAGATTAAGCAGGAGTTCATTCCTGGCAATCACCTGCTCGCTAGAGGAGGAGACCGCTGCTATTACATGCAGCGATCTCCTCCACAGTATGGAAAGGGGTGATCGCTAATGCCATTGCTTGTCCCTTACTGAATCGATGTTTGCCGGCAGCAGAGCGCTGATTACACAGCAAGATCTGCCGCTGGCAAATTATTTTTAAACATGTTGAAAGACTCTGATTACTCTGAGTCCGTTTGCTCGTTCATCTGGTAATCAGTGGCAGTATTACAATGCCAGATCATCGCTAACAAGTGGTACTACGAACACTTGTTTTCCATAATCTTAGTGATCATCTGCCAGTGTAATAAAGCCTTTAGGGACAACTCTGTGAATGTCCTTGAGTGGCCCAGCCAGAGCCCTAACTTGAACCCAATCGAACATCTCTGGAGAGACCTGAAAATGTCCGTCCACTGACGGTCCCCATCCAACCTGACAGAGCCTTAGAGGGTCTGCCGAAGAATGGCAGAAAATCCCCAAACCCTGATGTGCAAACCTTGTGGCATCATCCCCAAGAAGGCTGGAGGCTGTAATCACTGCCAATGGTGCTTTAACTAAGTCCTGAGTAAAGGGGCTGGATACTTATAGCAATGTCATATTTTAGCTTTTCCTTTTCAATAACTTAGCAAAGATTTTGACCGTTCTGTTTTCACTTTATCATTATGGGGTATTGAGTGCAGAATGATGGGGGGGGAACCTGAAAGGGTCTTTAGACTTTCCGAATCTATTGCATACCCTTCACTGGAAAAACTTCATCCCTACTCCACCAAATAGTACAACAGGCAGTATGCATTCCTAGTGTTCTCTGAGCATCCTCCAAACACTGATTCAGCCATCAGGTAGGTGAGAGTTGAATCATAATTCCAGAGAAGACGTTTCTACTGCTCCAGAGTCCAGTGATGACCACTCTGCTTGGAACTGCGCATGGTGACTTTAGGCTTCTGCTACATCTGATCGACCATAGACACCCACTTCATGTAGCCCATGATGTACAGTTCTTGGGCTTTGAGAGTCTTTAACTCTGTAGTGAGTAATGAAACATTAAATGGGCAGATTTTGCACGCCATGCTGTTCAGCAGTCGACAACGCCATTTTGGAAGTTTACGAGTGCTACCACTTCATGGATGAGCAGTTACTTCTAGATACTTCCACTTCACAATAATGACTCTTACTGGTGATGGAGGCAGATCCCAAATTTTACAAACAGACTTGAGTTTAATGTGGCCTCCTATGACAGTGCCCTGTTTTAAGTCACTTAGCTCTTCCGTACGACCCACACGAGGGGACTAGGGATCAGGTCATGTTGAAATCCACCATGCTCAATCCTTAGTAGTCATACAGCTCACATACGCTGGCTCAGATCCAGCTTGCCCGAACAAAAACTTTCTCCAGTTCTTCTGAGAAGACTTGGTTGCTAAGTGTCTCCTGAAGATGGAGGAGACCAGGATGAGATGGAGACCTGTTTCAGGAGTTTAGGTGATTTTTTTTTTCCTTCAAACTTTTTAACATATTCATTTTTAGGTTTTGTGTCCCTTTAAATTTCCAGTTCCAGTCAATTAACACCTTCTACAGGAGGCAGTCTATGAAGAGGCCCGGCTAGCGGACTGAATCATTGCTGTGTTACATTATCACCGTTCCTGGTTGGAACAACAGTTTCCACTGAGACTTCCTGTGCTGTACGACTTCTCGGGCAGAATGTAATCTGAGCCCTGAACATTTCACTGGACTAAACATAAACATGTTCCATTCATCTCCTGTTTCCTGCAGGTATCACTTCTGCTGAGCCGCGATAACGTCCAGTGCCAAGTATTAAACTGGGGATCCTTGCGCCAGGGAAGGAGGGGGAGCATTACCCTGCAGTGAATGTCTCACTGTTTGCAGTTTTGGTCTCCAGCAGCTCCCAGGATACTAAAAATAAACCCGGATAAATATTTTCTCATGATCTGCAGAGATCGCTTGAGGGTCAGCCCCAAGATGTCTAAGGAAGGGTCCTGTAAATCCCACAAAACGTCAGGATAAATGAGAGAAAACAAGTGCTTCTGCTATAACTGGCTGAGAATGCATTTTCCTAAACGTTTTTGGCAGGTTGTTAAATTATGCTTTTGAAAAACATTCACAAAGAGAAACAAAGGAAACGGGGACAAAAAAAAAAATGAATTCATACCATAAATATTTTATGAAGTTTTTTTTTTACAGGTAAAATGCCCAGATCCCAGACATTCACTATCAGCTGGATGGATCCAGTGACCGCTTCTTTCTGCTGAATGGTACGGTTAGGGACCCAACAATCAGATAAAGATGGCCTATCCTAAGGATACATTGCTATATCCTGGAAAACCCCTTTAAAGGGAACCTGTCACCGAGATTTGGGGTATAGAGCTGAGGACATGGGTTGCTAGATGGCCGCTAGCACATCCACAATATCCAGTCCCCATAGCTCTGTGTGCTTTTATTGTGTAAAAATAACGATTTGATACATATGCAAATTAAGCTGAGATGAGTCCTGTCCCTGACTCATCTCACGTACAGGACTCATCTCAGGTTAATTTGCATATGTATCAAATCGTTATTTTTACACAATAAAAGCACACAGAGCTATGGGGACTGGATATTGCGGATGTGCTAGCGGCCATCTAGCAACCCATGTCCTCAGCTCTATACACAAAATCCCGGTGACAGGTTCCCTTTAAGCACTTCATGGGGTGTAATAAAGCCATAATTCTATATATTCAAGAACATGAGTTTTACTCATTAAAGTCACCAACCAGAAAATATATATATACAGTATATTGAGGCTCTGACCTATTATAAAGGACTGGTCTGGGGGCCGATTATACTTCTGCCAGCTTGTCAGCATCCAGTGCTAGAAGTAGGGTCCTTCAAGAGCACGTCTTCAGCCTGTATAAGGGTACTTTCACACTTGCGGCAGGACGGATCCGTAAGGCTGTTCACCATGTCGGATCCGTCCTGTGGCTATTTCGCCGTGCCGCCGCTCCGTCCCCATTGACTATAATGGGGACGGGGCGGAGCTCCGGCGCAGCACGGCGGTGCACGGTGAAAGCCGTCGGACTAAAAAGTACTGCATGTCCAACTTTTTAGTCCGGCGGCTTTCGCTGTGCTGCGCCGGGCCCCATTATAGTCAATGGGGACGGAGCGGCGGTCCGGCGGCACGGCGAAATAGCCGTAGGACGGATCCGACATGGTGAACAGCCTGTCGGATGCGTCCTGCCGCAAGTGTGAAAGTACCCTTATACAGACAGATCAATAAGCGATTGTCGGGAGGGAACTGTTCTCTCTTGGCAATCGCTTGCTAGATAGCAGAGGAGACCGCTGCTATTACATGCAGCGATCTCCTCTGCAGCAGGGGGAGCAGCGATCATTATGGCATCGCTCCTCCCCATACTGTCTAGCAGTTTGCCGGTGGCAGATCACTAGTAGACAGCACGATCTGCCGCCGGCAAGCGCTGATTTTTAAGCATGGTTAAAAATCAGAATTGCCCGATGGGCAGTATTACACGGCCAGATGATCGCTAACAAGCGATGATCGCCCGCGATTATCGGCCAAAATATTGGCTGGCGTAATACAGACCTAAAGAGAACCTGTCACCGGGATTTTGTGTATAGAGCTGAGGACATGGGTTGCTAGATCGCCGCTAGCACATCCGCAATACCCAGTCCCCATAGCTCTGTGTGCTTTTATTGTGTAAAAGAAACTACGATTTGATACATATGCAAATGAACCTGAGATGAGTCCTGTCCCTGACTCTTCTTACATACAGGACTCATCTCAGGTTAATTTGCATATGTATCAAATCTTTTTTTTTACACAATAAAAGCACACAGAGCTATGGGGACTGGGTATTGCAGATGTGCTAGCGGCGATCTAGCAATCCATGTCCTCAGCTATATACACAAAATCCCGGTGACAGGTTCCCTTTAAGTCTATATAGAAGCAGGTGAAAAGATCATGGTGTCCACCTGTAATCCATGCTGAAGGCTGAACATAATACCACCCATAGTCATGTTAGGAGAGACTGTGATGTCTGTAATCATTGTCTTGATGACCTGATATCCTTGTTTTCTGCCCCAAATGAATATTTACAATACAAACAGCCAATTGAATAGAAAACTAGTGTTCCCTCAGGGCACTCCTTTAAATTACATGGCTGCCTCATGTACGGTATGCACCCGGAGACACTCATTTCAAAAGGCCCTTAATACATAATAAATGTCTTATCTTTCAAATTTCCACCTTAAAGGGGTTGTGCAAGAAATAAGGGGGGGGGGGGGGGGGATGTCAGGTTTTGGTAATCCCCCCACATAGCAGAAAAAGAATGCTTACTGACCTTCCTCCTGGCGTTGGCTCCCCGCTTCTTATCCTCCAGGCCTGCGATGTTCCACTGGGCATCCTCGATGTCAACATCTGGTTTTACATCTCCGCAGCCAATCACTGACCATTTCTCATGACGTAAGGGGATCCGGTCTCCACTGCAGCCAGTGATTAGCTCCGGAAATGGAGGAGAAGGAGCGGGGAACCAGCGATGGGAAGCAGGTAATCTTTCCTTTATAGATCCGGCAAAGTGGCAACTCCTTCGGCCCATTCTTGCACAACCCTTTTAATGCTCCAACTAAAAAATTCAGGGTATGATTAAGAACTTGATCCCTTAGGCCTCATGCACATGAACGTGTGCTGGCCGGGCCCGTGCTGTGGACCACAAATTGTGGTTCGCAATGCACGGGCACCAACCAACCGTTACTTAAATGGGATCCGTGATGCGCATCCGACTGCCCTCACCGCTAAAAAGTAGTGCATGCATTACTTTTTTGCGGTGCTGAGGCACAGTCAGAAAACCCGCGGAAGCCCTTGGTAGAGCTTCTGTGGGCTTCTGATCTGTGCCTCCGTTCCGCACCTCACAGCATCTCCCGGATTGCAGACCCATTCAAGTGAATGGGTCCCCACCTATGATGCAGGGTGCTGCTGTTTGCAGGCCACAATATGGGCCACGGCAGGCAACGGCCGTGTGCATGAGCCCTTATTCTGTACACTACCAGTTGCTTCAGTCTCACCCCAGTTTAATTGAAGAAATGTCATGGGTTCTTCTGGATTTTCTAGAACTTTGTCAGTGCAAGAACTCATCATGAAAATTGCGTCTGAGCAATGAAATCTGTTCCATCAGCAGCAACAATTATCATAAATGTTTAAAGGTGTTCTCTGGGCTATAGGTCATTAATATCAGATCGGTCGAGGTCCGACACCCAGCACCCCCACGGATCAGCTGTTTCTGGCTGCCGCAGCGCTGGTAACTGCAGTGTAGAGTGAACAGAGCTGGAAGAAGACAGTTCCATCCACTGTGTAGTGGTCCTGCCGGCGTACTGCAGCCCAACTCCCATTTAATGAATGGAAGCTGAGCTTCAGTACGCAAGAATTGGAAACTACAACATTGTCGGACTGGCCCACCAGAGAACCAGAGGATCCTCCAGTGCGCCCAGGCTCTGATACCATAGTGGGCCCCAAAGGGCAGTAGAAAAAAAAAAAACACTTGGAGCTTCCTTTGAATCAAATTCTATTAAGACTTTATTGATGATATAAGGGTCTGTGGCCCTAAGAATAATTTTTCTCTGGTGGGCCCAAGGAACCCACAGTTTACGTAGCCTTCCTCTTCTACTCCATAAACTGGTTATGGTGCTGTGACATCCCGAAACAGCTGATTGTTGAGGGTGCCAGGAGTCGGACCCCCACCAATCTGATATCGATGACCCGTCCAGAAGATAGGTCATCAATATCTGTAGTCTGGAGAACCCCTTAAAAAAAATTCATTTGTGCTACTAATTCTGCATTACTGCTTCTACTGCTACTTTCATGGCAGATCTCTTCATTGACGGTGCCATATGTCCCACTGTGACCGGAGAGCTCAGCCCTTTTCCCATGCAGAATGCAAATGGTGGACACCTTGTAAGACCTTTATCATGTGCTCCGAAAAGGCTTGTGACACGTGCAGCAAACGAATCGACACCTTACAAGACGCTGGTCATTTGCGTATCATTTAAGAAGAGGAGCTCCTGTCATTCCAGCTGGACAGTCCCTACCCATGTGTGCTGTTATAGGACAAATGTCCAACATAGAAGAGGACCCCTCTTGGCTGCAGGGTACTTCCACAATGAAAGCATCTGCTGCAGCTCTTTTTCCACCTCAGAACTGAACAGATACTGTAGATATTAAAGGGATGAATAGACCCTAGTGGTAAGTGGCCCCAAAAGGAAGCCAAATGCTTGTTGTTTCTCCTGGTTCTCTTGAAGCCCACTATGGTATCAGAGCCTGGGACCACCAGAGGCTCCTCTGGTACTCTGGTGAGTGAGTCTGACCCTGCGTACGGCCATGTGATTTCACCACGAAATCGTGCAGTCATTGGCTGCCATGGGTGGATGTGGCTTGGACATGTGTGGTTCAGCCGTGCCATCTGGCCGTACCCTGAGAGGAAAGAAAATGAACAAGCCAACAGAAATCAAGCCAAAATCCAACGCAAAGATAATACAGGAAGGGCAAACCAAAAAGCAGTTAAAGGAACGTCTCATTTTTTGTCTCAAGATCCCTATATACAAGTCCTTCTCTTCACCATAGACACCTTCCACACATGCGGACTGTAAGCTGAAAATCACCACCTTCAGAGGACAGTGTCCTAGTATACAGAGGAAGCCGCTCGAAGGATGGCCATGCTACCCATAGCAACCAATGAGATCTCAGCTTTCACTTTCACACACGCACTGCAAAAATAAAAAGAAACTAAACATGGTTGCTATGGGCAACAAGGCAATTTTTTACACTGGCCCATCTTTTGGGCTTTCAGTAAGCGGCGTTTCTTCTATATTTTTGACATAAGGTTTTTTTTTATTAGCTTTCCACCATCGTAGCTTGTTTTTTCGCGGGAAGGGATTGCAGTTTTCACTGGCACCATTTTGAATGTCGGCTGATGAGCTGACAGAGGATGCCACCCCTCTTCCATTCAAAGCTTTTCGTCGCTACACATCACAGCATCTAAGGGGTTAAATCGCTGCGGGATGGGAGCGGATGGTATATTAGGGGTTCTGCCCTTGCGTCATACATTTAGGGCACAATGGGGGACCTTCCTAATTGCACGTAATCAGCCAGTTCACGTTCAGAAAAAGCTGACTGTAGCGTTCGTCCATGAAATGACAGAAAATTGCCTGCCCCCCCCCCCCCCATAATGACTACTTTGGTTTCAAATAAGTGACCCTGCTGGACCTCAACCAGAAGTATGGAGATCCGGGGTCCTCACCGACTGCAGCAAATCCTATGACTGGTGTGTGTGTGTACAGATTTTTAGAGAACCAGTTCTAGGAATGTTTTTTTCTCCTAGATCCTCAACTTTGAAGTCTTTTTCCTAACATCTTGTAATGTTTGGAGAGAGGAGCAGCAAGTCTTGTCCCTTTTACCCTGAAGGGTTAAACCTCGAGCACTGCCTCCTTCTGCTGCTAAATACCGTCCAGATGTTTTGTATAGAACTATACCCGGTAACAATAGAACGGCGCGTGAAGACGTAACTAGAACCCACATCACACAATACGTTCTAGACCCGTGAAATTCTACTCACTGTTGTAGAACGTTTCCTCGCAGACAAATCCCGGGCAAAAGATGACGATTAAATACACCAAGTCCAACACGTTATTCTGTGCTCTGTCTGCTTCCCATATCCTGTCCTCCTTCTCTGTACCCCTCCTGCCTCTTTCTTCCTTCCGTCTATCTCCAGGACACAGATATAATGCCCTGACTGAACCACCAGGCCACCTACTGCTGACAGAGGGACTGCAGGACGCAGTTCAGGGACCAGCTTAACTATGGCCAGAGGCTTCGGGAGAGAATCTCAGCCCATCGTGGACGTAACGGGTTACTTTTCTTATGCTGCAGTTGCAGTCCATAGGAATACATTGAGATTAATAGTTTTTTTTCCTGGAGGGAGCTTTTTCCCCAGATAAAATCACACACTGCAGCGACCCAGGAGAAGGGAGCGAAGGATGGGAGTGGTAGCTGTGGTGGCAGTAGTCACAGGTCACAGTGGTGATCCTCACCCTGGCGCTCCCTGGGGGCGAACAGTGGAAGAAGGGTGCACCCTTTATTTCCCCGGGGCACACTCTGGTGTGGGAACTTCTATATGGAGGTAGTTGGGGTGCCCTGGGTGTTCAGTGTTGATCTGGGTGCAAGGCAGGAAAGCAGGTGGAATGGTGGTAGAGTCAGTAACTAGGCCAGTGGGTGTAAATAAATAAGTCTCTCTTTACTAAAGTGCAGAATAGGAGTAGTAGTACATCCAACAGTAACAAGGCACAGTTCCAAGTAGATCACAGTGCAAGTCCTCCCAAACAGCAAAATATGGACAGTAGCAATCATGAAAGTTATACTACAGTACTCCTTCCCTGTTAGGTCTCTCTGCAGAACCTTAGGCATGCAGTCAGGTTTTTGTTAAATACATCTGCAAATGTGTCAAACTGTCTCCAAATGTGGAACGATGCACTAGCAATTTTCCCTCTCACAGCAGAAAAGTCTCTATGCCATAAACGTGCACAATACCTTGCTGACTGGCCCCAATGCATGGAGACTTCTTTGTCTTTCAAGCACTTCTGATAGTCAAGTAGCTTTGTTGGCTGTAGAAGTCTCAGAGATGAAGGTTCTCTGAGCTTGGGACTAGCTCTGAGGAGCAAGCATATGTAGGTACTCTCTGTTCCTCAGGCAGAACTAGACTCTCCACAGACTAACCAGGGGGGCAAGGTGTTAACTCTCAACAGCCCATACAATGCCATTAGGTACACAAACTTTTCACTGAACAGTATTACTTTACAATAATTACCCTTTACAATGTCCCTGTTCGGGGGGACTGCAGCATGATCTTTAAGGAATTGTCTACAATTGGTGTTTGAAATTAACCACAGGAACCTCCATAGACAAAGAAATTCTAATACACTAACTTACCACAGAAAGTCTTTTTCTGTCTCCCAACGCAGGTGAGTGATGTCACCACGCCATTTGATAATATTAACATGACTAATGACAGAAAATCAAAACGAGGGATATCACCTATATGTTAGCTGGGTGAGCCGGTCTTTGGTGTCCCTACAAGTCCTAGCATGTCCTATACCAGGGAACACTAATGCAAATGTCTATAAGGATTCAGTCAACCCTGTAGAGACTAAAAGGGGCTCTTGTTGTGTGCATGTGCCACTAATAAAGAGGCAGAGAACCCACCTCGATGGAGCTTCAGACCAAACATGCCCAGCCCAGAAAGTCCAGTTAATGTAAGCAATGATAGTGGTCCAATCTAACTTGTAAAGTTATTTTGGAAGAGTTTGAGGTGACATGGGGACAAGAGTGTATGTACCATTCCATGCAACTGCTCTATGGGACCCTTAGGAAAATAGGCCCAAGAGCTTTTTGGTCCTACCACTTCTGATATTAGGAGGTGGTAAGGACTTGTTGAGGACTGCCCAAATCCAGAGGAAAGTTCTTCTGGAAGAGTTTGAGGTGACATGGGGACAAGGGTGTATGTACCAGTCCATGCAACTGCTCTATGGGCTCTTAGGAAAAGAGCGCCAAGAACTTTTTGGTCCTACCCCTTTTGATATTAGGAGGTGGTGAGGACTTGTTGAGGACTGCCCAAATCCAGAAGAACTGCATTCAAGATGGTGAGGATTTCACCCAAGGTTCATAAAAAGCAGGTAGAGGAGAAACACTTTTTTTAATGCTCTGCTCTGAGCACCCCATTTGATTTTTGTTATGCCCCCCACCCCGTCTTCTGTGTGCGCAACTGCATAAGGAGCTTGCAAAGTCCTATCATTCAACATCCAATAATCCAGAATACCCGATAATTCAACAACATGACGGTTCTTCAAGTGCTGGACCAAATAAAATGCCAAATCACACATGTAAAGGGGTCGTCTCACTTCAGTAAATGGCATTAATCATGTAGAGCAGGCATCCTCAAACTGTGGCCCTCCAGCTGTTGTAAAACTACAACTCCCACAATGCCCTGCTGTAGGCTGATACCTGTAGGCTGTTCGGGCATGCTGGGAGTTGTAGTTTTGTAACAGCTGGAGGGCCGCAGTTTGAGGATGCCTGATGTAGAGGAAGTAAATACAAGCCACTTCCTAATGTATTGTGATTGTCCATATTGCTTCCTTTGCTGGCTGGATTCATTTTTCCATCACATTATACACTGCTCGTTTCCATGGTTACGACCACCCTGTAGTCCAGTAGCGGTGGCCGTGCTTGCACAATATAGGAAAAAGCACCAGCCTATATGAGCTACCACGGCCCCGGCCACCAGAGAGACTGGCACTTTTTTCTATAGTGTGCAGGCACGACCACCACCGCTGGATATTAGGTTGGTCGTAACCATGGAAACGAGCAGTATATAATGTGATGGAAAAATTAATCCAGCCAGCAAAGGAAGCAATATGGACAATAACAATACATTAGTAAGTGGCTTTTATTAAGTTTCTCTAAATAGTAAATACAATTTCCTGAAGTGAGACAACCCCTTTAAGTAGTACTTTTACCAAAATCACTTTGCTGTCACTTTGGCAGCACCTGTATTTGCGCAGACGGTAGAGCAATGGGCGCACTCGCCTATTGACCAATAACGGATGCCGTGTGCCCGATCGGGTCCCTATTGCCCATGGAGGATATATACAAAAATGCTCTTTATGGAACAGCACAACAGACTCTACTTGTTGATGGGCTCAACTGGAGTGTAAGATCAGAATGGCGATGTTTTGGACCAATAGTCGGACCTACGCTTCAGACCTGTTTTTGCAGATATGATGAACGGTAAAACGGATGCCGCAATATTCTAACCCCCCCATTAAAAATCCTGGAGCCTGGCGAGTCTTTTATACTTGCAGGACAGTGATTCATACATCAGATATGCCATTCACAAGCATCACAATAGGCATCTATTTACACTTTATACTGCAGCCCATTTCAGCGCTGCAAAATGCCCAGTGCCCACATTCTACTGTCAGTAAATAGATGCCAATGGGCACTGAGTAAATGAAGAATCAGATCTATGACACATCACATTACCGGATATTGAGAAGCCTACACCTATGAGTAAGCTCAGCATCACAATGCCTATGAGCCAATACAGGAACTTAGAGTTGGCACTGGAAGACCAGGGAGCTGTGATATAAGTTAAAGTGGTCTCCTATCTCTATAAAAAAGGCTGAATTTTGGAGGGCCATGGCTGTAGGGGACATCCATATTGCGGTCCCTAAAGACACACTGAGGGCTATATACACAGCAAATCCATAGAAGTAGCTGCATGGAAGTATCTGCATGAACAAACATAGCAAAATCCATGGCCTCCGACATCTGGGGTCAGAGGCCTCCAACATCTCAGGTCAGGGGCCTCCAACATCTCAGGTCAGGGGCCTCCAACATCTCAGGTCAGGGGCCTCCAACATCTCATGTTAGGGGCCTCCAGCATCTCATGTTAGGGGCCTCCAACATCTCATGTTAGGGGCCTCCAACATCTCAGGTCAGGGGCCTCCAACATCTCAGGTCTGGGGCCTCCAACATCTCAGGTCTGGGGCCTCCAACATCTCATGTAAGGGGCCTCCAACATTTCAGGTCAGGGGCCTCCATCATCTCAGGTCAGGGGCCTCCAACATCTCAGGTCAGGGGCCTCCAACATCTCAGGTCAGGGGCCTCCAACATCTCAGGTCAGGGGCCTCCAACATCTCAGGTCAGGGGCCTCCAACATCTTAGGTCAGGGGCCTCCAACATCTCAGGTCAGGGGTGGAATTTTCAGTACAGGTCTATTACATGCCTCATTTATAGGAACTCAATAACCCCTTTCGAGAAAAGACCCCTTGTGATGATTCAGAATACACTGTGAGTGCACCGAGGTAGGTAGCCTCCAAATAAGCCAGGGCAACTGCCTACCAAGCAAAGGTTACCCTGAATCTGCTGAGGGTTGGTGATAGTATATTTCCCCCACAATGGAAATTCTCTGACCAAATTGCAAGGCTATGTCTACCATCGTAACCAACATACCTTCGGTAGAGTCAAAGGAAGTAGGAAGCAGAAAATATGACTGCAGGGTCAGACTACACAAGGTGTGTTTGTAGTCTGTAACCATGGAGACATATAGGTCTCCATAGTCACTGCAGAGACAAAACGGTAGGAAATTTTTAACCAAAACTATTTGCAAAGTTGCTTCACTTCCTATGTTAGATGTATCGAGGCAATGACATAGCACCGGCACCTGACTTTACAGCACACAGACAAGCATTGAGCGGCTCAAAGACCTCTCCAAAAGTTGCATCTCACCACCAAATTTCCATCCACTTCTACTGGGAGATGACATCTGTAGGACTACATTGCAAGAACGTCAAGACACCCTGACACAGTCCAGCAGCTCTGAAGCCAAACACCCAAATATCTCCACATCTGCAAACCCTCAATGGTGCATCCCCCACCTGGACCCGACACCAAGCCGTCAGGGTGTGAACATCTGCAGCGACAGGCACGTGCCAGGCGGCGGGGTGATGAACCAAATATTTCTGCACCGTGTTAATGGATGGATGAGGGCAAATCACCTGGATATGGCAGAAGCGAGGCTTATGTAGTAATAGAAATTGCATAGCAGAAGAGGGAAGTAATACTGATATAGCAGAGCTGATTTTGTCATGGGCCCTATTCATTAACACGATGCCAGCTTGCATGCGACACGCCATATTAATGAAATATTTAACAGATAGACGTGGCATCATGGGCAACTAATTCAGAGACCTATTCCACCCCATGGTGCCCCTGGCTCATTTCAATAACTGCATCCTATTGCCTAATCCGGGAGGTACATACTGGGGTGCCAGCTTCAGTATCTGTACCCCAATATTACATTACTACTATAATAACACCCACGACAGAGAATCTGTAAAAGACCCGGTAGCTGGAGGTGTCCCTAGATTATTCTTCAATAGACCCCTGGCATTTCCCCAGCCGCTCTACCCCCTGGCATTCAGCTGTATCCTTGTCTGACCCTGTAATACAAGCCCTCCGCTCTGGATCACAGTGGGGGTCCCAAACAGCGGAGTTCCTCTATAATGTCCATATGCAAAAACAACTCCTTCAAGTTCGTCCTGTGATACCCAGTGTGGATTGTCTGCACCTCCCTGGCACCGAGCGCCACAAGCAGCTACATCCCTGCTGGCAGCAGAGGAGAGGGCATTTTATGTAGGAGGAGGGTAATAATACTAACGCTGGAGAAACGTGCCAGCGCGGTGCAAGGAACGACCATAATCATAGGTGCAAGGAGAGAAATAGAGAATTCTCCAACAACTGGTATAAGAGGCGCCAATGCACATCGTAGTAATAAAGAACACACTAAGAATAATAATATTATTACTGCGGATAATAAAGATACTACAGATATTACTAATATTAAGATACAGAGGTGCCAATGTGCGGTACAATAAAAAAAAAACTATGATAGTAGTAAAAAATATAATAATACCAATAAAAAATAAAATAATACATATAATAAAGATACTATTAATACTATTTAGATATAGAAGTGCCAATGCTTGCTATAATAAAAAATAAATAATAGTAGTAATAATAATAATAATTATAATAATAAAAATATATACACCAATGATGCCAGGGCAGATCCTAACAATAAATAACACAATAATAGTAGTAAAAATAATAATACATATAATAAAGATAAAAGTCCTGCGGAATATTCTATATGTGAGAATAATAACAATAATACCATAGGTGCCAATGCATGCTCTAATAATAAAGAACGCAATGCTAGTAGTAATAATGCTAGTAGTAATAATACTAGTAACACTACAGATGACACGGATACTACACACTAGTAATAGTAGGGCACTGACTCCATGCAGTGAGGGGCCTGGCAGGAGGTGGCACTGATCTGATGCCAGCCTGTCCCGCCGGCTGCCCCCAGGCTGGCACCCCGCACACTACTTTCTCCGGCTCCGCAGAGTGAGCGGGCACACAGCCGCCTGCTTACCTCTCGCACCAGTCCCAGGCAGACAGTCGGGGGGCGGCCGGGGGGCTCAGCATGGTCCCGTCACAGCGGGCAGTGTGCGCTGCGCTCCGGAGCTCTGCACCAACAATCAGCCCCATTCACTGGAATGAGAGGAATGTGCGAGCGCCGCCGGGTCCTAGAGCCGAGAGCAAGCTTATCTGCCTCTCGCCCTGGGTCCTAGTGCCGGCGGTCACCGAAACAAGATCTTAGCGACTGAGGTAGAACTGCGCAGGGTCTTACTGCCCGGCGATGTGTGCACCGAGAAGAATCTGATGGGTGGTGTGACTCTCCGGGTCCTAGAGCCGACTTTACATGAAATACTTGGAACTACCCTTTCCTCTCCACAACATAACATGCAGATTATGTCCTGAAACTGCACCCATCATCATAGCAATCAGAATGTGGGGAGTAATAATGTCCATTACTACTGAGCAGGACGGTTTAAAGGGGAAGTCACCTGTAAAGGACAATATGGCTGCCTGTCCCT
Organism: Bufo gargarizans; assembly: GCF_014858855.1. Classification (NCBI taxonomy): domain Eukaryota; kingdom Metazoa; phylum Chordata; class Amphibia; order Anura; family Bufonidae; genus Bufo; species Bufo gargarizans. The sequence continues at coordinate 26,097,352 of NC_058082.1, forward strand.
CAGTTTTCAAGTCTGCAGGATTATACTGCACTATGCCAATTATCTATCTATCTACCTATCCATCCATCTATCTATCCTTCTATGTCCTCTCTTCTTCTCTATGTAGTACAGACCAGCCCATCCCCTGCGGAGCAGATCACAGCTGCACATCTGATTGGTGCTGCCGCCAGATCCTGTGCCGCCTGGGCGCTGCCTGCCAGATCCCGTGCCTCCTGGCCGCCGCTCCCCGGCGATTTGCTGGATTACAAGGATTACCCGGCCCATTATCACAGGAGCTTCCATCATCTCCCAGATCTGCTTCTGTCTTCCACATCTCCCAACCTGTAATCTTCCAATGGGAGCCAAATGTTCTGCCTTTAAAAGTCCAGGACAGCAGCCGCCATGTGTCCCCCAGATCCTGGATACAGGGGCAGCTGGAAGGGGATTTCACCTCTGAACACTAATAATAACAGGTCCAAATCAGTGTTCTGATTAATTACTTAACATACTTTCTAGAAATCAGAGCTCCTTGTAGGACACAGCTATATAAGCTGTGCCTACCTGCATCCACCGCTAGAGGGAGCCTAGGAGCTTACTGCATACTGTGTTCAATGCATACATAGTATACAGTAAGCTCTTAAGCTCCCCCTACTGGCGGTTGCAGGTAATGTCATATAACTATCTATGCAGGGAATTCGGAGCTCTGTATCAGAAAAAATGAGCTCTGACCACTATAAAGATATATATTAAAAGGATTATCCCATGACTGATGTAAAAAATGAAATCGGACGTCATATAGTACAGGACAATCTCTCTCTAGCTAGAACCAGCCTTGTACCTCACATGGATCCAGAGATCTCCACATTCATTGTTTCAATTGCTCTGCTAGATTTATTTGAGGCTGGGAGCTCAAGGGACGTGTCCTTTCTGCTGTAGCTCTTTTCTTATAACTGTAATTGGTGGCAGTTGAAGATTTAAACTGAGAGTGTGCGACCACCTCTGTGTGGTGGACAAGAAATAAGGAAAGGAACGAACAGCAGGTGGCGCTGTACAGATACATTATATTGAATAGCTTACTGGCTGTACTACATTTTTAATGACAAGCAGTTACAAAAGTATTCATATCCAGGGGCTGGTTTGAAAAATGTAGAATATTTTTGTGGCACAACCCCTTTAAGATATTAAACAGCACAGGATTTGGATCTCGAAATAAGATGGAGGTGAAGGTTTCCTTTAACTTCTCTAGTTAGTGAAGCTGCTATGTTCTCACCTTCATACGAGGTCACATTGTGATTGTGCTAAGCCTGCAAATGTCTTCATTATGTCAGGTCTGTGTGTCATTCCCTGCAAGGAGCCAGATGTCTCCTCAGCCTCTGACTGTTCCTCATGCTGACTCAGTGTCGTCTGTGTTTCTGTCCTCCGTCACAGAACATGAAGGGGTCCAGGGGCACAGACATTTGAGGTCTGTCCTCACCATTCCCAACGGCAGTCCCATGACTGGAAGGACATAGCCCTTTGGTCAGTGTGATCACTCCAGCTCAAGTGATAAGCGCTCCTCTAGTGCACCACGGCTCTAGTAGTTGGTAATGGACCCATGACCGCCAGAGCCCAGGAGTCTCCATCACTCTCAGCTCACCCGTGGGAACAATAATTGGCTCTGCTATCATTCAGTCTGCATTGACATTGTCTGAAGTCTGCTATCTGAATCCAAGGCAATACATATTTCTAGTTTCCTAGTCCTTCTCCCAATCACAACTGCAGTGACCCAGCGGATCACCGCTAAAGAGTGAAATATTGTCTAAGCATGCTAATGTTAAAGTATTATCTTTTACATCTGAACTGAGAATCCCTAATGGTTATATATGGGCAACAAATAGTTAAATGGCAGCTTTTTTTTCTTCTTTTTTTTTTCAGTGCAGGTTTTCAGGCCGATGGGCTGGTCCCACCCCTGGTTATAGATTCTTAGCTGAGCAGGCCTAGAGCTGGGACGTGATTTGGGACGACAGGTTGGCCATTTGATCTGGGATCCGTATCCCGCAGCCTGAGCATTGCAGAAAGAGTTAATGAGAATGGAATTGCACGCCTGTGGTTATTTGGAAAGACTGCAAAGTGTATCCAGACAGAGAGACTCAGGGAGGACTACTACTACCATCATTGCTACTGCCTATACTGGGATATACCGCAGTACTGCGCCTATTGCTGTTATATGTGCTGCAACTCCTATCATCTATTCAGTAGAGAGACTTTATTACTGGTTATTGACTCCACCATCCATCCTCCGGCCTCGCACCCTGCCAACCACCCACCATCAAGGGCACCCCAACTACCACCAGGCAGGGGCCCCCAAGAAGCCCAGACTGTGCCCTGAGAGAAGAAAGGATGCTCCCTCTGATCATTGCCACCATGAGAGCTAGCAACCCCATCATTGTCACTGTCACAACCATTCTCCTCCTCCTGTTCTCCCCTCCTGGGCTCGCTGCACACCCAAAGAATTCAGCTGCAGATAGACAGCCATATAACTCCAAATAACTCCCTATAACTCCCTGTAACTCGATATAACACCATATAACTCCCTATAACTCCATATAACGCCATATAACTCCCTATAACTCCATATAACGCCATATAACTCCATATAACCATATAACGCCATATAACGCCATATAACGCCATATAACTCCATATGACTCCATATAACGCCATATAACTCCATATAACACCATATCACCCTATATAACACCATATAACTCCATATCACCCCATATAACGCCATATAACTCCATATAACTCCATATACCACCATATAACTCCATATAACCATATAATGCCATATAACTCCCTATAACTCCATATAACCATATAACGCCATATAACGCCATATAACTCCATATGACTCCATATAACGCCATATAACTCCATATAACTCCATATAACACCATATAACTCCATATAACTCCATATAACACCATATCACCCTATATAACACCATATAACTCCATATCACCCCATATAACGCCATATAACTCCATATAACTCCATATACCGCCATATAACTCCATATAACCATATAATGCCATATAACTCCCTATAACTCCATATAACCATATAACGCCATATAACGCCATATAACTCCATATAACCATATAACGCCATATAACGCCATATAACTCCATATGACTCCATATAACGCCATATAACTCCATATAACTCCATATAACACCATATAACTCCATATCACCCTATATAACACCATATAACTCCATATTACCCCATATAACGCCATATAACTCCATATAACTCCATATACCGCCATATAACTCCATATAACCATATAATGCCATATAACTCCATATAACTCCATATAACGCCATATAACTCCATATAACTCCATATAACGCCATATAACGCCATATAACTCCATATAACGCCATATCACCCCATATAACGCCATATAATTCCATATAACGCCATATCACCCCATATAACGCCATATAACGCCATATAACTCCATATACCGCCATATAACTCTATATAACCATATAACGCCATATAACTCCATATAACTCCCTATAACGCCATATAACTCCATATAACGCCATATAACTCCATATAACTCCATATAATGCCATATCACCCCATATAACGCCACATAACTCCCTATAACTCCATATAACACCATATACCGCCATATAACTCCATATAACTCCATATAACCATATAACTCCATATACCGCCATATAACTCCATATAACTCCATATAACCATATAACGCCATATAACCCCATATAACGCCATATAACTCCATATAACGCCATATAACTCCACTGCTGCTGTAAAATTAGTTTTCCAGGATTGGATAAAAAGGTCTGTCTTGTTTTCCCAGAAACAGTGCAACATCTGTCCACGGTCTGTTTGGTTTTGCAGTTCAGCCCTATTCACTTAGATGAGGTGCAATACCAGTACAACCCACGGGCAGACGTGGCCAAGGGCGTAACAAGTAACCAGGGGCCTCAGAGCAAAACTTGGAATGAGGCCCCATTCCACCACGACCACTATCAACAATATCGTTAGGAAAGCTTATGATTGGTCACCCTAATGCACAAGGCTAAGGCACATATCTGATGTCATCGCACAAGGATGATGCACATAGTGATGTCACAGCACAGGGATAATGCACATAGTGATATAATAATAGGGGAATAATGTGCACAGTTGAAGGATAGTACATACATTGATGCCACAATATTGGCATAGTACACACAGTGATGTCACAACACATAATAAAGGCGGCGATGTCATAGTACAGGATTTGTGTACTCAGTGATGTCACATGGAAGAATAGTGCATATATGATGTCACAGAACAGGAATAATGTAGTGATGTCACAGTAGAAGAAAAATGCAAAAAGTAACACCAAACAGAAGAAGTAACCTTGAGGATCCATAATAAAACTTAGAATGAGGTCGTTCTAAATTTTCCACTGCCTTAATGTATATTTTATCACTAACTGCACCCTATGTCTGATTGGAAATGGCCCCCTTAGTTGTTGGGCCCCTAGCAACTGCCCTGATAGAGACACCCATGGATGTTGTGCTGGTCCTGGAAAATAAAATCAGATTGAGTTTTTCTTTCTTCACACGTGTCTGTAACTAGGACCTTTCAGGGTTCAATTCCCTGATGGGATGTCCTGGACCTTAATAATCTAGGCACGAATGTGGCCCTTGGGTTTCTTATCCTGCTGCAATCCCTGCCCCTCTCTGCAGGGGGCGCCAGCTTAAATTGATATCCTTAGGTGATGCTTGTAAGAACAGCAGGACAAAAATGGTGGCGCTGCACCATAAAGAGCTGTTGGGCGACAGCTACCTCTTTTCTACCCACCCCATACGCGCCCACTCTGCTGAGTATGCACTGTGTTCTCAATAGGGATAGTGGAATAACCACCTCACCACTCACCTCTGGCGGCAACTTTTCTCCCTTAAAGGGGTTGTCTCACCTCGGTATGTGACATTTATTTTGTGTAAAATGGTATTATAAGAACCTTACTAAATTACTTTCAATGCAGCAGTGGCGGCCGGTCTTGCACATTAACATAAAAATGACATGCTTTCTGGTGGCTAGGAGCGTGCATAGACTCACACGCATGCGCAGTAGCTCCCGTCCTATCTCCTCTCGCAGTGGCTTCCTTCCCCGGCCACTTTCGTACATTGCCATTGTTCCTCCGAGCCAACCGAGGCTGCTATTGAATAATGAGCAGCCTTGGCAGCGCGCACACAGGCAAGGAGTGGGATTACAGTGTCCCTGCGCCGCTTTCCTGCGCCGCCAGTCACACTATAAAGCATTGCCCCCTAGATTCATGAAAGTCCAGGCCTGCAGCGCTAAAGAAAGGAGGTGAAATGACCCCCATTTTAAAACAGAAAAGGATCAGGCATGTTGGATTTCACCTAAGAGAGTCTGGACACCCAATATACAGTATATTAGATGGTAGGCCAGTCTCGCGAAATCCACGGGATTGCCTGACATTCATACAATATCTTTGAGGTGTATAACGTTTTAGCTGTGATTGCTGCTCTTCTTCCGGACAATATTAACTCATATTCACCCCCCAAAAATACTCCCCGTATAACAGATCAGAAGTATCTGACACGTAAGGAGTTTCGAGCAGGAGTCAGGATCCCGTTGAATCCCTAGCATTTCTATGTATTGCGGGACTCTGTCCAATACTAGTAGTTCATCTATGAATCAGATGAGATTTCCCGTCACCACTCAAGTCCAGGGTTTTATAGCCATGAAGGTTTCATCCAGTTCACAATTTTCCATAGAGACAAGTGTAAGGACGGCCTCTCCCCCGCGCCGGAGAGTGAGCAAAGTGAAAAAAAGACAGTATGTGGAAAAAGAAAAAAAGTCTCGGCGTCGTCTCGGCACATCTGTTTTTAATATCAGGTTTCCAGAAAGTTGGTTGGCCTGTAATATCATGACCTGTTCCTCCGCTGGCCTGTACAGAGCCATGGCCGTATACTGTACGATTATTGGTTCTCTGAGGCTCATCCAGCTGAAGATTAGATTACAAGAGAGAAAACCAGCTGTCGGCGCGGTACCAAGGACGTTTTACGCCGGATTATGTCGTCTTAAAAGGCGGATCAGCATTAAATGTAAAATACTTAAAAAGCTGCAGTAATCCCAGATTGATCTTCTCCCTGCCCTAAATCACGTGAGCGGGCCACGAGGAGAGACCGCTTAGAGTCAGAGACGGCTGCGACTCATGTTCCGGTCAGGTATAAAAATGTCAATATTTGTTAAGATCTACAATCCTACCCACAGGGGGCGGTATAGTAAGACTTTGTGGTAACGCGTCTTGTTCATGCTTATTGCACTTTGCGGAACGGAACGGGCTGCCCATAATAGAGATGCCTATTCTTGTCCGCAAAACGGAGAAGAATTAGACATGTTCGATATTTTTTTTGCGACCCCACTGAATGGAGCAAAGGATGCGGACAGCATAAGGAGCGCTGTCCGCATCTTTTGCAGCTCCATTGAAATGAATGGGTCCACAACAAATGCGGCTCAGATGCGGAACCAAACAGCGTTCGTGTATATGAGCCCTTATACTGTAGGTCAGGCATGCTCAACCTGAGGCCCTCCAACTTTTACAAAACTACAACTCCCAGCATGCCCGAACAGCCTACAGCTATCAGCCTACAGCAGGGAATTGTAGGAGTTGTAGTTTTACAACAGCTGGAGGGCCGCAGGTTGAGCGTGCCTGCTGTAGGTGATTGGTTTTCAAACCATGTCCCTCTTGCTGTCTTAGGTAATAAAAGAACTGTGATCACTGCGCATGCGCTGTATGTTAATGGAGGAAGAGCCGCTCAGCTAAATAATCAGGGTGGCCGGTCTCTAAACAATGCTATTCTGCCAGGCCAAGCCAGCACCTGCTTCATCCAGCGCAGCGTGCAGATGAAGCTCAGGTCAGTGCACTTCTCTGCGCGTGCGCCAGATTCAGCCGGAGCTGGCTAGAGATGATGCATCTCAACCGGGTGAGATGACTATGAAGGAGCCTGGCCCTGTCAATCAAGAAGGGGAGGGAGGGGCTGGCAGAGAAACCAGGAGGAGCAAGGGTGCCACAGAGTGGCTTAGGTCCGCCCTTGGTGCACTTAACTGCTCATTTGAATATGGCTGAAAAAAAGTACTTTTTCTCCAGGATGAAGCAACAGATCACTGAAAGGTATCATTACATTCAGCTGATCTAGTCCTACATGACGACCAGATCAGTAATAATAGTGGTTAATTTGCTTTCCCCCATTCCTCGGTAGGGGGGCGACAAAGAGCGCAACGATAGCAATTGGCAGAGAGAAGAGACTATGAAATCTCTGCTCTACACAGAGGTCTCGAGGGAGAGTGCGACATTCAGAATACTAGCGCTAATAATATGCGCTGAAACAATAAAAAATGACTGCAAAATAAAACAGATAATGGTCCAGATTTATCAAGACCGGTGCCCGCCTTGTCTAAATGACATGCCTCCTGTACCCCTGGAGGAGGCATTTAATTTAGAGGAGGTGCCAGACCTCAAAACACAGCACAGGGCAATAATAAAGTTCCCCAAGGTGTTCATGCCACAGAGGGGTAGATCAGTTTAGGCTACTTTCACACTCGCGTTTGGTGCGGATACGTCTTGTATCTGCACAGACGGATCCGCACCAATAATGCAAACGCTTGTATCCGTTTATAACGGATCCGTTTGCATTATTTATTAAAAAAAAGTCTAAGTCAAAACAGACTTACATTGAAAGTCAATGGGGGACGGATCCGTTTTCAATTGCACCATATTGTGTCAGTGAAAAACGGATCCGTCCCTATTGACTTAAGGTCCATTCACACGTCCGTTGTTTTTTTCCTGATCTGGACCAGTTCTGTACCCATTCATTTTCAATGGGTCCTGAAAAAAAATGAAAATGAATGGGTACAGAACTGGTCCAGATCTGTTCCGCAAAAAACGGAACAGATCAGGAAAGAAACAACGGAAGTGTGAATGGACCCTTACATTGTAAGTCAGGACGGATTCGTTCGTCTCTGCATCGTCAGACGGTCACCAAAACGCTGCCAGCTGCGTTTTAGTGACCGTCTAAAAAACGCGACGGAGACCAAACGCAGCCAAATTGATGCATTCTGAGCGGATCCTTATCCATTCAGAATGCATTAGGGCTGAACTGATCGGGTTTTGGGGCCGCTTGTGAGTTACACACTCTGTAAAACTGCCAGTCCATACCTGCTGAGCGACTAATATACATGAACCGTTCTGCTGTTACCTTGGTGTCATTATTGCCTGCACCGACACACTGCACCAACACCATCAGCTGCCATGGACCCTCACAATTCATCACCACCAAGGGCACCCCAACCAACACCAGGCAGGGGAACCTCCAGAACCAGGGTGTGCCCCGAAGGGAAGAAAAGTTGTGACCTTCTCATTACTGCACAGCCCAGGCGAGTGTCAGAGTGAGTAACTATAGCCATTATTTTTGGTACTATCACTCCTATCCTCTCCGCTCTCCACTGCAGCTCGCTGCACAAGTATAACATATAGTATAAACTGGGGGTAAAAAAAAGCAAAAAAAACTGGAAATTATATCAGCTGGGATCTCAGTTGTGTTTAGTTCAAGATGGGTTAAATTAGGGGAAGATAAAATTGATACCCTGTCTTTGTTGCCCATAGCAACCAATCAGAGCGCAGCTTTCATTTTTCCACAGCAGTTAAAGACATGAGTGCTGAGTTCTGATTGGTTGCTATAGGCAACCACGACCCTTTTTCTGGGAAATGGTTTTGAGAAATAAGGCCCACTGCGTTAGGCCTAGTGCACACCCTGAAAGTCTAGCCTGCTCGCCACCCTTAGCAGGGCTGTAATTATAGCAGTTTCTGCCCTACGAACCAAGTCTGAATACTCCCTAACTCCCTATCAGGGTCCAAATTAAGAGAAGGTGGAGCCAATACAAGTAGACGGGGTAAACTAAAAAATGGGGAGCTAAAACCTCCCACGGGCTGACCTACACTGAAGGGGGGGGAGTGTACTGCATATATATATATATATATATATATATAACATTACTCTCCGGCGCCTCCCTAGGCACATGCCCTCTTGTGCCTAGTGGGAGATACAGCCCTGCCCAGCACTCAACAGAACGCAGATCTGTTCCTTTATATCTATCGCCTGTTTCTAAGCCCTTTATGTCATCCGGCATCATCTGTCATGTTTTATGTATGAACAGCCAAAAGGGAACACAGACAATACATTAGGAAAAACGCCGCAGGTACAGAATACAGTGACAAAAATGGCTGCAAATTATTGATAAAGGGAAGGATGAGCGGCAGGTCTGTCACTAAGTGGATTAAAACTTTATATCGTTTGTGCTCAGGATGGTGGAGGGGGTCGGGGTGGGAGGATTTCTGAAAATTGTAGCTTTTCAAGGTTTTCAAGGTCAGAAGTGATGTGGCACTGACCAGCATGGACTATGTTCAGCGCAGGACAAAAATAAAAGCAAAGAGACAGAAAGATGGTTACAGCTAATTGAACATTTAAAGGGCTTCTGTCAGCCCACTAAACCGTATTTTTTTTGTTTGTTTACTAATAATCCCTATACTGCCAGCTCCCTATACATAAGTTAAATAATCATTTTGGTTCAGTAGAATTTTATAAAAAGCTATTTTTTAAATTACCTTGCTACCAGCAAGTAGGGCGGCTACTTGCTGGTAGCAGCTACATCCTCCGATCCTAATGACGCCCCCTCCGCATTGTGATTGACAGGGCCAGGGAACGGAATCGTTCTCTGCTGGCCCTGCCTGTTTGCATTCAAAATCGGCCGTACTTATCTTCAATGTGCGCAGGCGCACTGAGAGGCGGCCGCTCGCTCGGCGCTCCATCCTCAATGCGCCTGCGCCGATGACGTCACATCTACACCCGACGCAGGCGCATTGAGGATGGAGCGGCTGAGCGAGTGGCCGCCTCTCAGTGCGCCTGCGCACATTGAAGATAGGTACGGACGCGGCGCAGGCCCATGGATTTTGATTGCAAACAGGCAGGGCCAGCAGAGAACGATTCCGTTCCCTGGCCCTGTCAATCACAATGCGGAGGGGGCGTCATTAGGATCGGAGGATGCGGCTGCTACCAGCAAGTAGCCGCCCTACTTGCTGGTAGCAAGGTAATTTAAAAAATAGCTTTTTATAAAATTCTACTGAACCAAAATGATTATTTAACTTATGTATAGGGAGCTCGCAGTATAGGGATTATTAGTAAACCAAAAAAAACAAAAACGGTTTAGTGGGCTGACAGAAGCCCTTTAAAAGGGTTTTCCAGGACTTCAAGATTGATCACCTATCCTTAGGGTAGCCTGGTCATCAATATCATATTGTTCTGCTTTTGGGACCCTCCCCTTCCAGGAGAACAGGGACAGAAGTGTAACATGTAGCCCCGGGGCCCAAATGCAAAGTCACTAAGAGGACCCCCAACTATCATGCATCATTTAGAGTACTGGTCTCCTCATATGGGGAAGAGAGACCTTATGGGCCTCCTCAGGCTCCCGAACCTGGGTGCAACCACAATCTCTGCACCCTCTATAGTTACGACCCCTGAACAAGGGTCTGTTTATCCCAGTTCACCGAGTCACCAAGTCAACTTTTGAGAGTGATGTCTCTTTTTGTTAACTTCCATGGGTTTTTCGTTGTGTCATGGAGCCCATAAGTTCTGTGAGTGGCCTTGTTGATATCACAAAGGGTATTCACCAAGCTCTATTGGTCAAACTACTGTAAGATGGCATTGAACACAAAGCAGGTATCCACTGAGAATAGAAAATACTTCCAAAATATGGGGGGTAATTGAGGGCAATAAAGATATATCTTTGTCTTACCTGGCTGATCCGACCAGAACTCAGGTGTCATTATATTGGAATTGCTGCTTCCTGTAATAGAGGCAAAAATGAATATGAATTATAATATTCTCAAAGATTAGAGGCAAAGAGCATGGGTAAAAGACATAGCAAGCAGTGGTAGGGTCAGAAGATGGAAGGAAAAAGTGGTAATGTACCTACAAATGCCCAACATACCCCTTCATAGACACTGACTCTGTGGCCAGTATAGGGCTTATGGAAAGGCCCCTCCATCTGAAGTAGGCCCCATATCCTGTTCCAATGGGCCATGGGTGGAATGGCCATAGACCCTACAGGGAAATTTCCCGGTGGGCCAATGCCCAGAGGGTCACCTGAGCCCTCCTCTTGGCCGCCAGCCCTGACGCTCTCTGCATTAATTAATTTAGGTGCATTAGGCACTTATGCACCTGGCCGGCGGGCATAGGTGCCCTCCTGAACTCAATTGAAGGTGGGGCCACACGTGTAGGCAGGGCCAACTGTAGAATTGGGGCCTGCAATACTATAGAGCAGCAAAAAAATACTGCCCCTGCAGAACCAAATACCACAGCACAATATGAAACTGTATCATCATCCTGAGGACAGCGATACAGTTGAATTCAGGAGGGCACCTCCAGCCATTAGCCAGGTGTATAAGTACCTGATGTCCTAGCATTAATTAGTGGTGGGAACATCAGATTGTTATGTGGCCAGCAGCCGTGAGAAGGGCTCAAACGAACCCCTAGGTATTAGCCCACTAGGAAATTTCCCTGTAGGATTTATGGACAGTCTGCCCCTGATTGGCTCCATAGTCACCTCCAAATGGGTTGTCTTCTGCTAGATCTTTACTCTGGTAGGCCAGTTTGACCCCTGGGATGAGTTTATAGTAACCCCCCGGAAGGAATCCCATTTTAATTTTTGCTACATCTTCATCAGGTGACACTGATGACCCATGAAAACCCAATTAGGATCATACAACCCAGTGTGACCAATCAGAAAATTTGGATGAAGCTAAACCGTATCCCGATACAGCCAGTACCACCAGTAGTAGAACTGGCTTAGTTACCTATAGCAACCAATCAGATTCCACCTTTCATTTTGCACAGCTCCTTTAGAAAATGAAAGGTGGAATCTGATTGGTTGCTATGGGTAACTAAGTCAGTTGTACTTTACACCAGTTTGATAAATGACCCCTACATTTTCTTGTGTATTTCTGCTTTACAAAAAAGGGGAAATGTTCAGCAATCCGGTTCGGTTCCTCTGACATGAAGTAAAGAACGTCAGAGGAGAAATGAAGCTTAGAGCGGTTTCCATAGTTTTCTATGAGATTATCTCACACATCCGGTCCATCAGTTGTGATGCCGGATGCCATATAGCCCCGGACAGAAAGACGCTGCACAACAGCGGCTCTGTGCACTGACGCGCAGTCACGTATATCAGTAGTGCCCAGCTCACACGTGAAGCGGGTTTACGGAAGCCAATCTTATAGATTGCGAATTACCGTAAATAGTTGATCTTATTCTATATCTTCAAGTAATCCGGTTGATGACTTATTTCTTTAAGTTTGCAATGTCTGCCCACACATGTCAGCAAGAAAAGATGAGTGTTCTGCACATTTGTACATTTTTTTCTACTTTTTCCGCTGGTTGCTAAGCAACAGACACAGCGGATAAATCCAGCAAGAACTCCAGATCCTTTTATCATCTTAAATTATTAAAATAGCAGAAAAACAACTTTGTTTTGTCTTTGTGCGGTTTCTTCACGAGACCTAAGAAAATGGATCAAGTAAAATAATTTCAGAGCAACCAGAAGTCCAAACAGGCGCAGTAACTGGGGGCGTGGGACCCGACGGAGGCTGAATCGGGGGGGGGGGGGGGGGGGCTGCTCAGGGGTAGGTCGTGGGCTGCTTGACTTAGCAGATTTAACCGATTTAGTCCTGACCAGCGGATGATCAGGAATTTTACACGTCGCGTTCCAGCAGGACTATGTCATCACATCCAGAAGACTACAGGGGATCCTCTGTGCTTGGGTTCTGCCCCCCCATCCGTCACACGGAGATCAGGCAGTGCTCAGAACTTATTTTACGGAGGACCCCTCTCCTGGCATGTCTGCATCCCCCATGTAATCACAATTCTGGAGCATCTATTCCTATGACTCTATGTTGTGCCATTCCTCTGAATTGCTGGCAGTTTGCAATGAAGGTCCAGATGGATATTACCAGTTGTGTCCCTGCATAGTCCGCCATTGGCAGCACTGATTGGATAGTATCCGACTGTGCAGGGACACACCCCCATATAATAATAAAGAAATGGCACAACATAGAGTCATAAAAAAGATGCTCCAGAATTGTTATCACAAGGGGCAAGTAGTTGCTAAAACAGGCATGTCAGGAGAGGTGAGAGCTCCTCCTTAAGTTATCAAACTGATATTTACTGGACATTTGGTCCACCTGAGTTTTACCAGTTGGGGGGGGGGGGGGGGGGAGGGGGGGGGGTGCACTCCCTGCACAGTCTGGCAGTATCCAATCAGACTGTGAAGAGACACATCCCAACTGGTAGCACCTATCTGCACCTTTATGTAGACTGCTGGGAATTTAGTTCTAGATTTCTAGTAGGAATAATAGAGGAAAAGTATAACACAGAATTATTTTTACATGAAGAATGCAAGTGAGGGAGAAAATGAAAAATATATAGTATGATGCCGCCTGATTATGCCAGACACTACATTCCCAAATCTTATATGTGTCTACACATTCCTAAACTGGGGTAGCACTCACTTGGGTGAGGGGCTATAGATTAGACAGGATGAAGAAAGTATTGGTAATGAATAGCAGATGTTGGCTAAGAAGAACATGAAGCAAGCATGTGTTGTCCATGGATGAATGTATCCAATGGGGTATTAGAGAGGGTTTAAAGGGGTTCTACAGTTTATTTTAACTGATGATCTAGAGCAGTGTTTCCCAACCAGTGTGCCTCCAGCTGTTGCAAAACTACAACTCCCAGCATGTCTGGACAGCATTTGGCTGTGCGGGCATGCTGGGAGTTGTAGTTTGGCAACAGCTGGAGGCACACTGGTTGGGAAACACTGATCTAGAGGATAGATCATCAGCATCTGATCGGCAGGGGTCCGACACCCTGGACCCCCGCCGATCAGCTGTTTGAGAAGGCAGCGGTGCTCCAGCAGCACCGCAGCCTTCTCACTGTTTACCGCTGGCCAAGTGACGTCACGACTAGTATCAACTGGCCTGAGCGGGGCTAAACTCTGTTCACTTGAATGGAGCTTAGCCCCGTCCAGGCCAGTTGATACTAGTCGTGGCATCACTGGGCCAGCGGTAAACAATGAGAAGGCCGTGGTGCTGCTGGAGCTATCTGATATTCGTTGGACATTTGGTCCAACTGGGTGATACTAGTTGAGGGTGTGTCCCTGCACAGTCTAACAGTATCCAATCAGTGCTGCTAGTGTCAGACTATGGGTATCCATTTCTGGAGAACCTCACCAATCCTGAGACTGCATTTAAAGGGATTCTCTGGGAATTAAGAAAATGAAAATACGTATATGTTACTTTATTATAAATATATTCTCAAGTACCTTTCATTAGTTATAATGGCTTGTTTAGTCTCTTGAGCAATCATTAGGAGAAATTAAATGGCCGTAGTCATATTTATACACACAGAACCTGTCCAAATCACACAGGAGGACAAGTTACTTCACAGCACTGAGCTAAAGAGCTGCCTCATCCTCCTCTACTACTTGTCAGGGATTATGATCAGCTGAATCTCTGTAGGAATGGAGTTCATGAGGAGACATGAAGTACAGAGAGGAGGTGGGGATGTGGATAATGAGCAGCAGCACTTGTCTGCAGTCTCCGTTACTAGAGCCCCACATTACCACAGTCTGTCCTGTCCATCCTCTCTGTACTTCATGTCTCCTCATGTCTCCTACAGAGATTCATCATTCATCAGACATAGATCATAATAAACTGTGTTCATTATCACAATTCCTGACAAGCAAAGTAGAGAGGAGGATGAGGCAGCTCTTTAGCTCAGTGCTCTGAAGTAACTTGTCCTGCTGTGTGATTAGGACAGGTTTTGTGTGTACTGATAGGACGGCAGACATTATATTTCTTCTAATGCTTGCTCCCCAGACAAAACGAGCCATTATAACTAATGAAAATTATTTGGGAATATATTTATCATAAAGTAATATTTAGATATTTTCATTCTTAATTCCCGGAGAACCCCTTTAATGAAGGAGCTATGTAATACAGACAATCCCTACTACTGTATATTATTATGCTATGATTTTACTGTGTTAGTACTGTATATTACTATGTTAGGATCTTACTATGTTACTACTGTATATTATTATTATTATATTATTATTATTAGGCATTTAATGAAGGAACTATGTGTCACGGCTGTGTCACGGTTTTGTTGCTGTACGCCGTGACAAGTTTGCTGTGCATGCTGTTGCCAGGGGCAACGTGTCAGTTAGGCCTTGTTCACACATCAGTTTTTTGATCAGTTATTTCCATCAGTTATTGTGAGCCAAAACCAGGTGCGGGTTAAAAACACAAAACACGGGCAGATCTTTCTATTATACCTGATCTCTGTGTAGCCTCTACTCCTGGTTTTAGCTCGCAAAAACTGATGGAAATAACTGACCCAATAACTGAAGTCTGCATGTGTGTGCTCTGCCCCTTATATCTTAGTTCCTTCCCTGTCTGGTGCTGGAGGGGTTAACTTCCTGGCTGAGTGTGGCCACTTGGTGTTTATATTGCCTGAGGCTTTTAGGCTGGAGTTAGTTGTCCTCCAGACTTTGTTGGTGCTGGAGTTATGCTCTAGTCCGGCTTATTCCATCTGCCTAGTGCTTAAAGGGACACTGACAGGCCCAATAAGCATATTTAGCTATATATATGACAGTACAGGTCTTATCAAGTGTATTAAAATCATCTAAGTATCCCCCCTGTCCACCTTATAAATACCGAAAACTAAAGTTTTATAACCTGCTTGCAATCTGCCCAAGGGGCGGCGTTTCATCTCAAAATGCGCCCAGCCAGCCGCTCCCAACTGCCGTTCTGAAGCCCCGCCCAGCTCATCAATATTCACTTCGCTGGGCGGCGGCTACAACTCTCCCTGACTCAAGATCCTGTGCATGGCCAATTCAATCCTCTGGGCACGTCCTTCAGCGCATGCGCCCGGCATGCGCAGGATCTTGAGTCAGGGAGAGTTGTAGCCGCTGCCCAGCGAAGTGAATATTGATGAGCTGGGCGGGGCTTCAGAACGGCAGTTGGGAGCGGCTGGCTGGGCGCATTTTGAGATGAAACGCCGCCACTTGGGCAGATTGCAAGCAGGTTATAAAACTTTAGTTTTCGGTATTTATAAGGTGGACAGGGGGGATACTTAGATGATTTTAATACACTTGATAAGACCTGTACTGTCATATATATACCTGAATATGCTTATTGGGCCTGTCAGTGTCCCTTTAAGGACCACCTTGTGGAACATCAAGGTCTCAGCAATGTCTTTCCTATGTTATCCCGGTGTCTTCTTCCCTTCACTACCCTACTTTATGTGTGGTGTTGTTTGTATGGGTAAGTGTTATGTCTGGTTGTTTGTTACATGTCTGGTGGTGTTTGTTGTTCAGCATGTTTGCTTGACATTCCCCTATCTGTGTGTCCTCCGTAAGGGGGTGTCAGAGTTCCCCGGAGGGGGAACTACAAGTCTGCATGCAGCTCTGCCTGGGGCTGCCATGCGTCTTGTTTGCATGGGGGTCCCAGCAATAACTGGTGTGCTGGATACCTGGGTGTGGTTGTTTGTACTGTGTCCTGTATAGTGTGTGGGCATCAGTACTCATGCACAGGTTCCAGTCGTGGTGGCTACGGCAGGTAAGTGTGTTGTTCGGTGTGCTTACCTGCTGATCCAGTTGCTGTATACGGTCCCCACTTTTTCCTTGCAGTTAGGCCGGTAGAGACTCCTGTTCATCTGTGTCTGGGATGAACAGGTCGTTTCAGCCCTTTCACTATTTGAGGGATTATCAGGGCGACTCAGGGTCCTAGGTTCCTGGGTATGAGCCACCCTACTATCCAGGTCCACTCATACGGATAGGAGTCAGGGCGAGGGTTAGGGAAGCAATAGGAGGTGACCTGCTCCCTTATCCCAGTCTCAGGCCTAGTTGTTTTTCCATCGGGTCCGCATTGTATGGTGGGGAGTTTCCCCCACTCCCCACCATGACACTATGTAATACAGACAATCCCTACTACTGTATATGATTATTCTATGATTTTACTGTGTTAGTACTGTATATTACTATGTTAGGATCTTACTATGTTACTACTGTATATTATATTATTATTATAATTATAATATTATTAGGCATTTAATGAAGGAGCTATCTAATACAGACAATCCCTATTACTGTATATTATTATGTTGTGATCTTACTATGTTACTACTGTATATTATTATGTTATGTTCTTCCATCATGACAATACAACCGGATGAATAGATCCGGTTGTATTATCTCTAAAATGGCCAAGGCGGATCAGTCTCTAAAACCATTGTAAGTCAATGGGGAATGGATCCGTTTTCTTTTGTGTGAAAGAAAACGGATCCGTCACCATTGACTCACATTGTGTTTCATGGCGGATCTGTCTTGCTCCGCATCCCAGGACACACTCAAAAAACGCTGCTTGCTATGCTTTTGTGTGCGTCATGGGAATGCAATGAAACTGAATGGAATGCATTCTGGTGCTGTCATGCCCTGCTCTGACTATGTGCGGAGGTCGGCCAGAATAGCAGCACGTGTTTAGTGTTTTGTTTTGGAGCCATGCTGGATCCGCCTCCCATTAAGTGCACTGGGTGGGGTCATTAGTTTAAATAGCACTCTATCCCAGTGCTCTGAGCGGGTTATAGAAATCATTCTGGAAGGAAGGTTGTCTGTTCCAGCTCAGAAAAGATAAGTGTGGTTTCAGTTTTTTGTTTGCTTTCTTGGTTATGTTGGTGTCATCTCTCCCATCCAGGTTCTGTGCGAGCAGGCTGCTCCTATTCCCCTTTTCACCATCTCAGGGAATCTAGGGTGTTTTAGCCCAGGCACGAGGACACATCATTCCTACCATCAAGGTTTGAATGTGGGCTGAGCAGAGCAGAGAG
This sequence comes from Bufo gargarizans, assembly GCF_014858855.1. Classification (NCBI taxonomy): domain Eukaryota; kingdom Metazoa; phylum Chordata; class Amphibia; order Anura; family Bufonidae; genus Bufo; species Bufo gargarizans. The sequence continues at coordinate 26,115,372 of NC_058082.1, forward strand.
AGAAGTCAGGGATTTGCTAGGAGGTGACCCTTCCCCTTCTTCTCGCCTAGAGCCTGGTTTGCTGGTTAATCTGTATGTCTGAGATCCTGTCCGGCGTGACAGGTGCACTCTGTTCAGTTTTGTCCCCATTGACAATAAATGGGGACAAAACTGAAGATCTCAATAGCGGAAAAGGGAAAGTGCAAGTGTGAAAGTAGCCTTACCTTGTTACTACACTCTTCAACATTGAAATTGCAAAACCAAGAAGGATAAGCTGTAAGGTGATGCAAATCATAGCAGGTGTCACTAAGATCTGCAGATGATCACATTTTCAAGCACCTAGCCCCAGGGGAGGACTGGCCATAGACCTTTCAGGGAAATTTCCCAGTCGGCCAATGCCCAAGGGGCCGCCCAAGCCCTCCTCTCTGCCGATGGCCTGGGACATAATGAGCTGACAGCAGTAATTCATCTGTGAGAATCAGGAACTCATGTACCAGGCCTGCCATTGTGTTGGTGACCTCACCTACTTATGTTGCCTTGCCTTCTGTCAATTTGGACTCCCTTACAACAAGGGGCCACTTTTATTTATTTTTTTAGGGCCACTTTAAGTTCCACTCTACCCCTGCCTATCTCTAATCTATGGCATGTGGGAGGAGCATAAAGGCCAAATTGAAAGCAAAGTCACACATGAAACCTCAGATGAAGTGGTGGGGTGAGATTGTGTGATGCCTCCTGCTCTTCGATGTGCCAGTTATCTCATTGCAAACTGAGAGGGACAGAATCCTTGACCTGAGACACCTTGGTTTATCACTCCAGAAGATCGCTACGTGCCTAGACGATGTCAGCAGTGTTCTACATTGTCCCCAATAACAAACTGGAATGGCAGCAAAAGGTGCACAGAGGAGAACCTCTGCTCAGACGAATCAACAGATTACAAGAATGACACCTAGTGATCCAATCTGTACTGCAAGGGAGATTGTCACATCCCAAGCCTAGGGCGGCAAGCAGAGTCTACTCAAACCATCAGAAGGCATTTTTACTATATTAGTCTACGAGCCAGATGTCCAGCTACAGGTGTTCCACTGACCTCATACCACCGCTCTCAGAGGCTACCATGGTGCACAGCAAGACCACATGGAGGCTAGACGTTTAGTGACGTTTACTTCCTTGTGTGGTGCTCAGACTTGATGCTGAATATTTTGAGAGTTTTGACAATTTTGTATCCATTTTTTTTATCATTTGCATATCATTAACATGTCTATTGATCCTGTGATTTTCCATAATTCCATGACTTTCCATTCATGGTGTTGCAATTTCAATTCTGAGGAGTGTATATTACTAGATTATTATGTTACTGTGTTATTATATAAGTGTTTTACTAGGTTACTATATTACTATGTCGCTATATTACTATGTTACTATGTTAGGATGTTACTATATTACTATGTTACTCTGTTAGATTTAGGTCTTTAGAGTTCTATAAACTTTAAAAGAAACTTTTGTTCTGTGAATCACATAAGACGCTGCACGGGACATCTGGAAATTTGTATTCACAGTGACTATTTTTTAGTTTAAGCTTTCTTCAAGTGTGAAAGGATTATTTAGTTTTTCCTTTGCCTCAGGCAGCAGGGTGAGAACTCATCCGTCGTGTGGCTGAGAATTACTGTTTGAACAGTTGTGTGTACCTCACATCTGCCCACGTATAATGGAAGTCTGGAGGAGAACATTGCTCAGTGCTTATGCCAGAGGTCTCAAATACTGGGGTTTTCAATTAAGGGCACAATAGATAATATTGGTGCAAAACAAAGAACCCCCCCCCCCCATAGAAAAACAACACTTTACAAGTGACAACCATTCATTTGAATTATGTTATATACAAACAAAATAACGCACCCAGATAGAGATGTCGGATTGCTGCAAAACTCGTCCTGCAGTCATGTCTCAGGCAGATATATAAATGATTACAAGTGTGATCTGATTAGACAATGGATCTTGCCACAAGAGGGCGTAAAAGTGCTTCCCAGCTTGCCTATGAAAAGGCTCTCAGAGGCTACTTATAGGTAGTGTACCTCTTAGCGTGAAAATGCTTCCCAGCTGGCCTATGAAAAAGCTCTCAGAGGCTACTTATCGGTAGTGTACCTCTTGGCGTGAAAATGCTTCCCAGCTGGCCTATGAAAAAGCTCTCAGAGGCTACTTATTGGTAGTGTACCTCTTGGTATGAAAATGCTTCCCAGCTGGCCTATGAAAAAGCTCTCAGAGGCTACTTATTGGTAGTGTACCTCTTGGTATGAAAATGCTTCCCAGCTGGCCTATGAAAAAGCTCTCAGAGGCTACTTATGGGTAGTGTACCTCTTGGCATGAAAATGGTTCCCAGCTGGCCTATGAAAAAGGCTCTCAGAGGCTACTTATCGGCAGTGTACCTCTTGGCATCAAAATGGTTCCCAGCTGGCCTATGAAAAAGGCTCTCAGAGGCTACTTATGGGTAGTGTACCTCTTGGTGTGAAAATGCTTCCCAGCTGGCCTATGAAAAGGCTCTCAGAGGCTCTTTTTGGGTAGTGTACCTCTTGGTGAGAGATTTTTGACTGCTAGACAATTTGCTCAGTTGACAGAGGTAGCATCACTGGACTGCGAGAAGCAGGATAGTTGTTTGGCACACTGCCCGCCATCTAGGCTGTTCTGACCTGGCTGTTAGGAGGTGTTGGGAGCAGTGGTTACGTGAGCGCATGCACAGTGAACTGGCTCCAGACAGCCCAAACAGACCACTAGTAGACAGTATTGTTTGATCCTCCGACAAGCACGATCAGCTCCTACAGTTTTGTTGTCCCCCATCTAGACACATGGGGCACCTTCATTACACACCCCTGTCTCTGCCCAGACCAGTATGTCATGGCACCCATTAGGTGTCCTGCCATTGACAGCCAGCCCCTGTTGTTTGTATTGGTGTCATGAACGAGAAACCTGACCTGCTACGGACTGGAACCATATTATCTTTAGAGACAAATCCAGGTTGTTTGGGATCCCACGGCATTCGGGTTTGAGTATGGAGGACTCATGGCGAGCACTGCCTTTGCTGTGGAGTGACACACTGCCCCAACTGCTGGTGTGATGATCTGGGAAGCCATCGCATTGTCTCCTATCTCCCACTGAACAGCTGGGGGAGGGCTTGTGCTGCAGTCAGTTGCCTTACAGCCAGAGGGAGGTTTGGATGAATGTGAAGGGAGAAAATTAACTGTTTCATTAGGATCAAGGGAAAGCAGGGGATTAAGGGGGAATATTGCTTTGATTTTTGTGTTCCTTTCATATATAGTAAGTCTGCAGGGTGCACGCTCTACCGTATTTATGACTTACATGTAACTCTCATATTGACGGTCATATTGCACTTTGGTGATGTGTAAGCACAGTGTATCTCTTCCTAATGGAAAGTTGGCACTTTTTTCAGTTTATATGAGCAGTGATTGATGTGGAAGGAAGCGCCCGAGGGAAGCCCAGAGGCTATGTCTGGCTACAGTATGTGAATTGAAACCTCGGGCTTATCTCACAGCCTCCAGCAAAGTCAAACAACCCGCAAGCATTTCAGGTTTATCACAGTTCATTAGATAGGGCCGGATGAAGCCTCCTATTTCGGCAGTCTACAGACAGAACTGCTGTAAGTTGTTCTTCAGGAAGTAGAACCGGATATATAAGGCTGGGTTCACACCTGCGCGTTCCTACGCGCTGTAAAACGCTCAGCAGGCAAAAAACAATGTTTTCCTATGGGCATGGTTCTCACCTGAGCGTTTTACAGCGCGTACGAATGCGCTGTAAAACGCCCTACGCCCCAAGAAGTACAGGAGCTTCTTTGGGGCGTATTGTCGCGTTTAACACCTCTGTTTTTCATTGTAGTAAATAGCAAGAACGCGCGTATGACGCGCGTTTCCAAAATACAAAAACGCACCAAAATACGCCTCAAAAACGCCCAATAAAATCACCTGTAAACAGCGTTTATCGAATACGCTCAGGTGTGAACCCAGCCTAAATGAAACTGGTTTCAGACCACAATATAGGTGTCTGAAGTGGGACTTAAAGAGGACCTCTCACCTCTCCTGACATGTCTGTTTTAGTAACTACTTGCCTTTCCCAAGTAATAACAATAAAGGAGTATTTATTCTTATGACTGTATGTTATGCTATTCCTCTGTTATTCTGTCTAGAAGTTATAAATTGCTAGCAGTTTGCAGTAAAAGTCCAGCAGGGTGTTACCAGTTGGGGAGTGCCCCCGCACAGTCTTATACTATCCAATCAGTGCTGCCGGTGTCAGACTGGGCAACTGGTAACACCCAGCTGGACCTTCATGGCAGACTGCTAGTTATTCATTCATAACTTCTAGAAGGAATAATAGAAGAATGGCAAAACATAGAGTCAGAAGAATAGATGCTCCAGAATTGATATTATATGGGGTTGCAAAAACTAACATATCAGGAGAGGAGAGAGGTCTTCTTTAAACTGCTGAATTGAAGACACTACAAGATCTTGACACTCTTGTCAGCAATCTAACAGATGTTTACGCTGTTATGGTAGCCTTACACTTTAGGTAGCTGTCCAACAAGTATCCTTCTTGAGCCCATCATACAGTACACATGCACACTTGGCTCGGCCAAGCATTTATATGCTCTGAGTAGGGAGAGTGGAGACACCTCTGATGGTCGTTTATCTCATTTATGAACGGAAGGATTAGGCATGTTGAAATAAAACAGCAAGGAACGCACCGCCAATGACGCACGGTGAGGCAATCTCCTCAGGCGGCACAACCTAGAGACAAGTGGCAGTGTCGACAGGGGCACTAGTTTCTCTATATTCAACCGTATCGCCGTCCTCAGTATTGGGGGTGGCAGGATGGGGTGTTGAGAAGGTGGGAAAATGATGGAAAGTAGGAAACTAAGATGTCTGTTTGTCAAACTCTGGCTGAAAGAAATCATCATGGCGGTCTGTCCCGTATGGAGAAGATGAAAAAAGAGAACATCTACATCAGACGAGACTTCACTGGACGTAAGAGGTATGGGGCGCTGTATTACCCTGTATGTTTTGTTGGGCTGTATGAAATGTTTTCAAAGTATGTCTTTAACAGTAGGGCGGGAGGGAGGATTTGGCATGGGGGGGGCGCCATTTTAATTTTTGCCTCAGGCAGCAGAAAGGCTAGGTGCACTCCTGAGAACATCTGGCATCTGTCAGGTGCTCCCCATTAGATGGTTGGCTGGTCCTGCTGAAATGAGCAGATTTGTGATTTTCATTTTTTACATTAATCATGGGAGAACCCCTTTAAGCTGTTTCCTGGCAAAGTCTTTTTCCCCTCTCCGCCTGTAGAACACTTGCACACATGGCCAAGCTGAGCATGCACTGTCTGTTGGGGGGAAGGGTTGGGAGAGGTGGTTGTAGTAGATTCTCACAATCTCAGCTGAAGCCATACCTCGTCTTGATCCCATGCGGTGAACGACTGCCATGTGCGGTAATCTGCCCATTTCATCCTGCGGCCATCGCTCATCCATGGTCCCTCAAAAACTTGGTCCGTGTTATGACACCTAAAGAGATCAAAGACATGACTTTAGCTTATTGAGTTCCCAAAATTTTCATCTATACAGTAACGAAGGGCATCTCTCCATTGATTTGTATGGAAACTGTGTAATGCTTTATTTCACCTGCTGGGGCGCTGCAGGGAAATTATTGACAAGCGATCGCTAAGGATCACAGCAGGAGACCTTGTAGGGATCATCTAAGGGCCAATGCACAGGACTGATCAGTGCCTGCTCAGTCACTTGCATTTACATGCAGTAATCATACCTTTGGACAGGGATGAATAATCGCTACTAGGATCAATCACCCCTATATATTTTCAGAAATGATGCGGGAGATTTATCATACCCACTGGGACAGAATTGTGGAGACAACCAGTTGCAATTTTTGACCCGTTTTGTGCAAAAATATATGGCTTTTGTTATATGCGGACGGGTCATGGGCAGGACAGGAAACCTTTACCATTACTTACGCCATGTATTAGGGATCCAGGGCCTGGGCGACCACCGACCACCCTGCTCCCTCACGTGTGATGCACAATTCATTTCTCAGTCACTTCGGCAGAAAACTTTTATATTTGTCAGCCGGGAGGACCTTCTCCTTCCTTCAGGTTGACTTCTCTAGCTAATTACCTGCGCCTAATTGCTCAGGAAGCCGCTAGTCTGTGTGACCTCATTCACAGAAGGTCAAAAAGCCAACCAGTCGGAGGTCATGTCCCTACTAACAATAGACTCCTTTCATTTCAGGAACATGGTGAAATATGAGCAGAGCTATAGGGTAGTGACAACTATGGCCGTGCCCTGATTAATATTGGGTAGGACTACTTCCCACCAGGTCTCCATCAACTGTTCTCCAAAGACGACAGTGACAAATATTATATCGTTTTTATTATATCGATATTTGAGACTAATTTTACTCTGTTCATCTGGTTTGTGTTATAAAATGCTTTTTTTTGTCTACAAAATATACACTACCAGAAAATGAAAAAAGAACACCGGGAACACTTAAAGGGGTTCAGTAACTAGCATTTATCATGTAGAGGAAGTTAATACAAGGCCCTTACGAATGTATTGTAATTCTCTATATTGCCTCCTTTGCCGGCTAGACTCATTTTTCCGTCACATTATACATTGCTCGTTTCCAGGGATTACGACCACCCTGCAGTCCAGCAGTGGTGGTCGTGCTTGCACACTATAGGAAAAAGTGCTGGCCTCTTTGGTGGCTGGGACTGCAGGAGCATGCAAGACACACATCCCGACCACCTCGAATCTGCAGTGGTGGTTGTTACCCCTGTATAATGTGATGGAAAAATGAATCCAGACACAAAGGAGGCAATATTGACAATCACAATACATTAGTAAGTGCCCTGTATTAACTTTCTCTACATGATAAATTACATTTGCTGAAGTGAGACAACCCCTTTAATGTAACTGAGCTGAGACTGACAAAGTATAAACGAGTGGTGCTTGGTCAACGACCACACAACTGAGGTGGTGCCCCCTTTATTTTAGGTTCTGCAGCAGGGTATGCAGCCATCAGTGGCAAACAATAGTGTACAGTAATAAAAAGTTCTCATGAGGGCTGGAGAGCACCTACTGCCATCATCCGTAGTGCCAGGACAATGGAGGGACCATTGAACAGCCTTCAGTATGTCCAGGACATCATGGAACCAGTCCTACTGCCTTTTTTGACTAACGCTCACCCACACATTGCTCGTGCTACACAACATGCTCCTCAGGGTCTCCAGCAGCTTTCCTGGCCAACTTGATCACCAGATCTGTCCCTCATCGAGAATGTCTGGATGGGGCGACAGATCTCTCATGCACAGAAACCAACAACCACTTTGGCTGAACTATAGGTCCAAGTAGAAAGAGCTTGGAATGACCACAGGAGGACCTCCAGCATCTGTATGACCGATACCATGACAAAGTGGCAGCCTGTAACCCTGCCTCACCATATACCCTGCAGCAGAACCCAAGATAAAGGGGCACCTCCTCAGTTGTGTGATCGCTGACCGAGCACCACTAGCAGTTTATACTCTGTCAGTCTCAGCTCCTTCACATTAAGTTTTCTAGGTTTTCTCTTTTCATTTTCCAGTAGTGTACAAAAGTGCGTAAAAGTAAAACACAAAGACAAAAACCTGGAGATTTTTTGAAAACATTTCCATTGGCACAATGGATACATAGAGCAGAGGTGGCCCTAGAGCATAAATCTAAATGTTGCTGGTGCGTGTCATACAGAAGACCCCAGTGTTTCCTTCCTCATCACTGATCATGGAGGGGGGACCTGATCATGGTCGCACAGTCCATAGCAAAGGTAGACATGGCCAAACTGGACCTCTTACTTTTCACGTTGAATGAGCCCCCTCTATGGTATTAAAACCCTTCCTTCTACAGAGGCAAATACTGTATAGTCTGGGAAGGGGGGGCAGTTATGGACCACGCATTGGGGCCTAGGAAGAATGTTGTGTCTGAAAGGGCCCCCAAATATTATTGTATGCATCAATTATAGTACAGGTCCCCTCAGGCCTAATTATGCCTGCTACCTTTGCACCCCCAAATTTAAAGGGGTTGTCCGGGTTCAGCTCTAAGCTCCCCTTCACTCATTTATCTAGAAATGCTCCAATCCGGCGACGTAACCGGCTTTTTCTCAGTATGATAGGCAGAGGCCTAGCAGTGAGCCCGGTGACGTCACCAGCACCTGTGGGCGGTCTATAGTGCTGCCCTAGCCTGTAAAATAGCCTAGGGCAGAGCTAAGGAATGTCCACTTGTGTCAGTGATGTCACCGGGCTCACTGCTAGGTGGAAGTCTCTGCCTAGCATACCCATGAGAAACCCGGTACGTCACCGGTAGTGAAAAAAAGCCCAATAAATGCTTCGATGCTCCACTCATACAGGCCATCAATATCAGATCGGCGGGGGTCCGAAACCCAGCACCCGCGTCGATAAGCTGTATGAGGAGACGGCGTGCGTCTTCCCTCTTCCTGTCTGCTGCTGCTGTCCCATTGACATACATCAGCGGACAGGAAGAAAGAAGGGAGATGGCACATGCACATTGCGCGCCGTCTCCTCATACAGCTGATTGGCCGAGGTGTCGGGTGTTGGACCTCCGCCGATCTGATATTGATGACCTATCCTGAGGATAGGTCATCAATAGTAAAGGCCCGGAGAACCCCTTTAAAATCACATCCACTTTTCCTTGTACTGTAAAGCGTTGCAGATTTGCAGCACACCAGTCCCGTGTGGACACCCACCAGTCCCGTGTGGACACCCACCAGTCCCGTGTGGACACCCCCTTACGGATGTTACACATTAGACTCGTCTGTTACAGCCCCGCAGTGTGTCCTTGTGAATCCTTCTAGCAGTATTACATTACACAACAGGAAGCGGCGCACCCCCTCCATGAGCACCTGGGCACAGGCAGGGGCACGTCTTGCTGTAAGCTTAGCTCTGAATGCTGGCTGGGCGCAGGGAGCGAAACGCGTGGCTGTGTGCTTTGTGCACACAATGTGATGCTTTCATGCCACATTCCAATCCCTAATGCAAACAATGAGTGAAGCGCAGTCATTATTCTACAGAACCTGATATTTCGATCGTCCAGCTCTCACATATAGCGGCGGAACATTCTGTACGTTTATGGCGAAGAGCGCGTATTTATTTGTAAAATCTGTGATGTCTTTGTCTTTTGTAAAAATTTCAGAAAGTGGAAGAGGCCAGAGGAACCCACAAGACAGCACCCTGACTCACCACTTTTGTGGAACGGACATATGGAAGCGGAATGCACACAGAGAAACTTACGGTACATTTTTTTTGCAGACCCATCAAAATGAATGGCTCCACATACTGTCCGCAAAAAAACCCGGAACGGACACGGAAATAAAATACGTTCGTGCGCATGAGCCCTAATGGAGGTTCTGTAGCTGACATCATATGGGTGTGTTTTTCTGGTCTGTTTAGTGATATTTTGTATTTGCTCAGTATGACGGCATTATTTATGTGTACAGTATGGCAGCATAATCTATGTATACTGTATGGTTTATTCAGTTTATAACAAGTTGTGATGAGCGAAGTACTGTAAAATTTGATTTGTCTGTTTCTCCAAATAAAAAATAAAAAAATTGCTTTGTGATGAATTACTTCGTCACAAAGCGCATTTCTTTGTAAGTAGTGGGTGCAATGACAGGGAGCTGGGATAGCGTCGCTCCCCGTCATTCATACATGATTGCGGCATCTGACATTAATACTGAAGTGTAAGATAAAATAAAAAATGAAATCATACTGCCTCATCCATTTGATTGCAATGGGCCGGCCACCGCCATCTTTATCTACCGCAAAATTTGGCTGGTGTTGTGACGTCATACGTCACGGCACATGGGATTTCGTGTGAGATCTTCAATCAAGATGGCAGCGTCCGGCTCTTCACAATCAAATGGGTGAGGTAAGTATTATTTCTTTTGTTTTTTATCGCCATTCAGGAAAAACTTGATTTGCTACCACAAAGCACGAGGTAATTCGACTTCGTGGTGAATCGAATCTTCCCTGAAATTCGCATCGAAATCCACTTCGTGGAGTTCAATCCGCTCAACGCTAATAATGAGGCCGCTGTATCTGTTAGGGGTGCATTTATATGCATTTGTGTGCGGGCCACATCTTCATGCCCATCGATACCCCTTGTCAAACATAGGATATCTGTAATACTGCCTGTCAACTCTCATACTTTAAAGGGGTTTTCCAAGATTTTTTTTAATGATGACCTATCCTGGTTGGGTCATTAGTATCTGATCGGTGGTGGTCAGACATCCGGGACGCCCACTGATCAGGTTTTTGAGAAGGCACCGACATTCCTGTGAGCGTTGGGTCCTTCTGGCAGCTTACCACGTACAGTGCCGTACATCGTATAGCAGCTTTGCTTGGTATCACGCTCTGCCCCAATCACTTCTATGGGTCTGAGCTGCTCCAAGGCCCCGTGACCGATGAACGTGTCGTCACTGGCCTTGGAGAAGCTGTGAGAAGGCTGTGGCGCTACTTCGAGCACCGGTGCCCTCTCAAACAGCTGATTGGCAGGAGTCCCGGGTGTTGGAACACACCAATCAAAAACAAAATCTCAGAAAACCCTTTGAAAGGGGTTTCCCCACAATTTAAATTTATCATCTATCCTTAAAGGGACTCTGTCACCACTTTCTAACCCCCACTTTTAAAACTATAGTTCTGTCCATGGAGCCCCTGTGATTTCAATGGTGGTGTTATATGCGAAATCCGCAGGCTCGTTTTGGTAAAAAAAACTTTTATCTAACCTGTCAGTCATGAGGATAAGGTGCCCAGGGCGTTTCTCCCGGTCTGAACATGCCGCCGCCGCCGCCGCCGTTGGTGCCCAGCTCCTCCTCTGCCTTGAATTTGCGCCGCCTGAATGTCAAGAAATACGCCTCCGGCTCTCCCTCAGTCCCCCCTCCTTTTCTAAAATTTCGCGCGTGCGCACAGGCCTGTGCCTGATGCGCCCGTGCGGACTTTTCGATTCAGCCTCATTGAGCGAAGTGCGCATGCGCATGCACATGCGCACTTCGCTCAACCTCCCGCTAACGCGAACACTGCTGCACCCGCGGGATCTTAGAAAAGAAGGAGGGGGGACTGAGGGAGAGCCGGAGGCGTATTTCCTGACATTCAGGCGGCGCAAATTCAAGGCAGAGGAGGAGCTGGGCACCAACGGCGGCGGCGGCTGGCGGCATGTTCAGACCAGGAGAAACGCCCTGGGCACCTTATCCTCATGACTGACAGGTTAGATAAAAGGTTTTTTTACCAAAACGAGCCTGCGGATTTCGCATATAACACCACCATTGAAATCACAGGGGCTCCATGGACAGAACTATAGTTTTAAAAGTGGGGGTTAGAAAGTGGTGACAGAGTCCCTTTAAGATAGGTGCTAAATGTCGGATGGGGGCCCAGAATCTCTCGTTGCTCCAGACTGCATGACCCCAGTGAGGGCTCCTTTGGACAGTCACTCCATTCAAAGTGTATGAGGCTGATGTTTGTAAGTTTCCAGCAGTGAGACCCCTGCAATCACATATTTATTATCTTGACTATGGATAAATTATAAATGCAATTTGTTGGAAAAGCTACTTTAATAAAAGCATATTGCTAAAATTTGCCACCGATTGCTTGATCTGACCACTGGGACTCCCATGATCTCTAGAGTGAAGGACCAAAGCCCCTTCAAGAACATATGTGGTCATATATGCTCATGAAAACTGCAGTAATGGTCATTGGTTCCAGGGATTGGTGGGGGCCCAATAGTTGGACACAGGATAGCACATTCTAGTATTCAGAATAAAAGAAGGAGAGAAGACATGGGAAGGACTGCAGGTCCGCATTGGACCCTTTAACATAATTGCCTGATGAAGGGTCCAATTTGGACCTGAAACGCGTTGCAGTTTAACTAATAAAGGCTATTCCTGAACTGTACCCTGACGGTCTCTGGAGGTAGCGCTGCGCGTTGAAGTCCCTGTTCTCTCTCCCTTGGACCCGTTAATTCTAGTATTCGATATATTGACAAAACCAGTCCTCCATTCATGAAGCCACTGAAATGATTTGTGATAGCTCAGTAGTTGATGATTCAGATATGTATAACCCTTTGCAGACAAAGCTGGATCTCTGGGTTTTCCAGGCCATGAAATACCGGATTGTAGAAAGGATTCCTCCTGCTTTTCTGACCTGCACATCACTGAGATGTCTTTTTGGCATGAGGTGGCATTTGCACTTTTCCAGTTTTGCAGAGCCAGGATTTGCATTACAGATATTGGAATGCCTTATGGAAAACGTTACACAGAGCCACGCGTTTCACTCTGGCTGTTTATTTTTTCATGCTTAACCTGCACTGAATGCTTACAATGTGAGCATGCCTCTGCCTGCGCTCAGGTGCTGATCGGGGGCGTCCACCATTACCTCTTGTGTAACGTAAGACTGTCAGAAGGACTCAGGCGAATAAGGTGACACAGGAAACATCTGAGGAGTATTAGAGATCATTTACCACATTTTGATGTTTAAGAACTTCTCCCCCACAAGCGAAATACTAGTCTCTAAGGCTACTTTCACACTAGCGGTTTTCTTTTCCGGCATAGAGTTCCGTCACAGGGGCTCTAGACCGGAAAAGAACTGATCAGGCATATCCCCATGCATTCTGAATGGAGAGTAATCCGTTCAGGATGCATCAGGATGTCTTCAGTTCAGTCATTTTGACTGATCAGGCAAAAGAGAAAACCGTAGCATGCTACGGTTTTATCTCCAGCGAAAAAAACCTGAAGCTTTGCCTGAATGCCAGATCCGGCATTTTTTTCCATAGGAATGTATTAGTGCCGGATCTGGCATTCAAAATACCGGAATGCCGGATCCGTCCTTCCGGTCTGCGCATTCGCAGACCTCCAAAAATGAGAAAAAAATAAATACCTGATCCGTTTTGCCTGATGACACCGGAAAAACGGATCCGGTGTTGCAATGCATTTTTCTGCTTGATCAGTCAGAAAAAATTACATGCCTTTGCATACAGTTCAGGCAACGGAGCTGCCTGCCGGAATCAAACAACGCAAGTGTGAAAGTACCCTAAGACCTCAAGTGTGAAGTTATCATGGTCTCCTACACTTGAATATAGAAGTTAGGCTACTTTCACACTAGCGTTCGGGGCTCCGCTTGTGAGTTCCGTTTGAAGGCTCTCACAAGCGGCCCTGAACGCATCCGTCCAGCCCTAATGCATTCTGAGTGGACGCGGATCCGCTCAGAATGCATCAGTCTGGCAGCGTTTGTCCTCCGCTCAGCAGGCGAACACCCGAACGCTGCTTGCAGCGTTCGGGTGTCCGCCTTGCCGTGCGGAGGCAAACGGATCCGTCCAGACTTACAATGCAAGTCAATGGGGGCGGATCCGTTCGAAGGTGACACAATATGGTGCATTTTTCAAATGGATCCGCCCCCCATTGACTTTCAATGTAAAGTCTAGGCGAATCCGTCTGAATACAAATCACACTTAGACTTTTTTAGTGAAATATAATGCAAACGGTTCCGTCTGAACGGATACCATTGTTTGCATTATAGGAGCGGATCCGTCTGTACAAATACCAGACGGATCTGCTCCGAACGCAAGTGTGAAAGTAGCCTAAGACGACCCATAACAAACATAAAAATGTGACTTCCTCCTGGACATCCCTAGCAACCTAGGACAGGATTTTTCTGCTGGACCTTATGTTCTATCCATGAACCTTAGGTTGATTCCCCACACTCTGCTTATCTTTTAGAAGCCAGTCTAGGCCACGTCTAACCAGAGACATCAAATTAGCATCATGGCGCATCCCCATGGTGGTCTTTTCTCAGACACTCATGACTTGAGCTTCCTTGTGCACCTTCTCCATTATGTTGATATCTGGTCTGGTCCGATCGTTCGACTGACAGCTATTGAATGTGTATGGCTGTCTTAGCCTTAAGGAATGTATACAAAGACCTACGTATAAGTAGGTCAACCCTTCAGTTTGACCTTGATGTGTTGCACATTTGCTTTTCCCCTGGAGCTGTAAAACTATCATGATCATTCAGATGATGGAGGTGTCTACCACATTAGCTGATGATAATATTAGAGGACGACAGGCTTCCTCTACCGACAACTGGTCAGATTTTAAAACCTTGTTTTCTAATGAAGGTTCACAGCTATTGGAGTACAGAGGAGGTCTGATCCCAATTTGGCCCTGAGGAGAACCAATGGTCCCTCTGCCATGAGACAAGACTAGTATTATAAATGGCACATGGTAGGTGGAGGGTCTAGTTGCAGATTTTGCATTAGGATACAGAAAATACACCTTCGGGTTCACATAGGGTCAAAAGGAGATGGAGACTTGAGGTGGGCTCTTGAGTTCAGACCTCCTAACTGTGAAGTGACTATAAGATAAATTGCTAAGGTACAAGCCAATCTGGAACATTACTGTGGTCTATTCCTCAGGTACAAGCGTCTCTTTGCTCCTCCACACATTCCTATTTTGTTTCCCTCTCATTTCCTATTGACCTGACATGTGCCTATGATATATATATAACCAGCACATTCAGGCTCGGAGTATATCCCTCCTGTGTGGAATCTCTTCTCACAGAAGCTGTAATCATCATAAAACATAGTGAGATATGAGCTACATTTACCAAGCAATAAAAAATAACCCTACGATCTCCAGTGTGCGTTTTTTATAGAGTGAGACTCCTGCCGTAAAATATTCATAGGCTTTAAATTATCTAATATTTCAGTCTAATGCCCCATGCAAGGTGAAGACCCTCTAGTAGTTGATGTTATCTAATTGATAGGGACACGTCCAGCATTAGAGCTGTAATGGGAAAGGTCAATTATTTAATAAAAATGTACTTCTTTATATCGAGTCATAATTGCAAATTTATGCAAGTTTAGAAGAAACAGAATATCTATCTATCTATGTATCTATCTGATATCTGATATCTATATATCTAATATCTGTCTATCTATCTATCTATCCATCTATGTCATATCTTATCTTTCTTTAGTACTATACAAATAATATGAAGTAATTAAATAATACTTCCATAAAGTACCCACATATTACTGCAATTCGAACTTCAAATAATTCCACCATATACCACAGTGTAGCATGGAGTGCTAACATCACTGGTGGTCTGGAGCAGTGAAGAGATAAGTGGGGACTCCTGTAGTGGTCCAGGTTAGTGAAGGGATTAATGGAGACATTTCCTTTTGCAGTGACCAGTGGCTGAATACCTGCTGGATATCTGAAGGATTTCCGTGTGGTCTAGGGCACAGAAGTAGTTTTCAGTTAATCCCTGGTGGTCTAGGACAGTAAAGGGGTTAATAGTTACATCCCTGGTAATCTAGGGCAATGGAAGGTGTTACTGGCTAAACAGCTGACGGTCTGGGGGCACTGTAGGGTTACTGGTCACATTTCTAGTGATGCAGGGCAGTAAGCAAATTCTTTTTCCATACCGCTATCAGGTTGCTGCTGAAACTTTGCCTCCCGCACATTCTCTGCTCCTGTACTGTGAATAACTTGGTATAAGGAAACCTGTGGGAATCTATGATAGAAAAATGAAATGTGGGCAACTACATGTCAGAAGAAAAGAATTGATCCAAAGATGATTTTTTTGGCCTCCTCTTTAGTAAACAAGATGCCTATAGAACCGACAGATGCTGTCCTCCTGGCATCACGTACACGCGGGTGGTGCACATGAGGGCTCATGGATGATATGTTTTACTATGATGGAGCAATACGTTAAGAACATAATTTGGGATATTTGTTCAGCATATAGGATGAACCTAGACTCTAGCTGTCATGTGAACGAATCCTAATATTTCTACAGGACGCCGCTATCATCCTACACCTACCAGTGGTTCCAAAAGAAGAACATTTGGTCAAAGAAGGACAGACAGATTAGGCACATAACTGGTGACTGTCCCTTTAAATAGATACATAACATATAGCAAATAAGTTCCCAGAGGGTTTCATTTGTGGAAAACATAGGATGTGTTTTTTAATTAATTGATTAACTTATTTAAGGTGTTATCCCGTGATTTATACAAATCCAGGATCATATAGTACATGACAGCCTCTTTCTAACAAACTCAGAACCAGCCCTGTACCTCACATGGATCCAGAGATCTCCACATTCATTGCTCCAATTGCTGTTCTAGATTTATTTTAAGCTGGCAGCTTAGGGGGCGTGTCCTTTCTACTGCAGCTGGTGACAGTTTAAGGATGAAACTGAGCATGTGCGTCCATCCCAGCGAGCAGGACAGAGAAATTTAAAAAAGAGCAAACAGCAGGTGGCGCTGTACAGATAGATGACATTGAATAACTCAGTTACTATAATACATTTTTAATTACATGCAGTTAAAAAAGTATTCAGATCCAGGTGCTGGTGTAAAAATTTCTGAATTTTTTTCATGGGACAACCCCTTTAACCCTACCGGCTCTGTACCTGCCATGTGTCCCACCAATAACATTGTTATTGTGTTGTCCCCTTCTAAGCGGGGGTGTAAGCTTTTCCATAAGCAGTCCCCACCCCTGCTTGTGTCCACCTGTGGTTACACCACCCTACCAAGGTCAGACCAGACTCTGGTCACACAGAACCTTTTTAATGAGCTATCCCATTGTATAGATGATAGAGCGGCTCTGGATTTACTGATCTGTCAGACCGGTTGTTCAGTAACTGTTCTATCTATGAGTCATTGAACATAAGCAAGAATTCTTCCCTCAAGGCTTTACATTCTGTGACCTAGTCAGGGAGGTAAAGCCGGTCATACACATCCCAAAACAGTCGGCCAAACCCACCAATTTCGGCGGGACCTTCTAATGTCTATGGTGGTACCTCAACTTTCTCCTGCGTTGAGAGAAAGAAGGATCGGGCTTTCTCATTGGACATAAGATGCCACCGGAAGTGTCTGATGCTGACCTGTTCCCCTCTCTCCATTCAGAACATGGACACTTGGTCCAACTTGCAGGTGTAGGGGGAGTTGGGTGGATAAGTGGGACACTGGATGAGTGTTTGCTATCCAAAAGCTATCTAATGTGTAGAGCCGGCTTAAAGGGGTTGTCTAATTTTAGCAATAAACAGGACAATACTGGGGAATTAGCCTAAAATCAAGCAATACTTACCCAGAAGATCCAGCACTACTACTCTAGTTCTCCTATCTATCTATCTATCTATCTATCTATCTATCTATCTATCTATCTATCGCTCATATCTCATCTTTCTATAGTAGTATACAGCACAAATAATATAAAGTATTTAAATAATACTTCCATAAAGTACCCACATATTACTGCAATTCGAACTCCAAATAATTCCACCATATCCCACAATGTAGCATGGAGTGCTAACATCACTGGTGGTCTGGAGCAGTGAAGAGATAAGTGGAGACTTCTGTAGTGGTAGTGTTTGGCCAACAACTATCTAATGTGTGCAGCCGGCTTAAAGGGGTTGTCCAATTTTAGCAAAAAAACTGGACAATGCTGGGGAACTAGCCTAAAATCGAGTAATACTTACCCAGAAGATCCTACTACTGCTCCAGTTCTCCTGACCGGTATCTGTGACATCCCGTTGACAACATGTGACTGCTGCAGTCAGTCAGCGGTCAGTGAGGCCAGTAATTGGCTGCAGAAATCACATGTTGAAGATCAGTGATGGTCAGTTTGCAGTGTTCGCTAGCTGCCATCTTGACTCACCGGCAGCAGGCAGTACAGAGAACAGCCGCCGGGGGCCTTCATCGGGCTGTTCTCAGAACTGCCTGCTCCCGGTGACCGCATTTGATTTCAGACCGGCTCCCGGCACAGGTAAGGGCTTACCTGTGCATCGCCGGACAGATAAGTCAAGATGGCAGCCCGCATGTGTTCGCGGGTGAACACGGCGAACTGACTATCACTGCTGAAGATATTACGTCAACATTGCAGCGGGGTAAACACAGCTCGGCCGGGAGAGCGTGCCCAAAGAACCGATAACACCATAATAAAATATACTGTACATACACAAATCCATAGGCACACAACGCACTGCAACTATTCAAGAGGTGACGTGGCCGAGGCACGAGGCATTCTGTACCCCGAGCCTCACCATGTCACTCCATTCTAATACTTTGATATAAAGTATTACTTTAGCCAGTAAAGTTTTCTCTGTTTCAGAAGAACTCAATTATATTGAGCACTAGGTCCCTGAATATAAATTTGTGTGAAATTAAAGCTTCTTTTACCTTTTCAGTTGTGTTTTCTGGAAAAACGTGGATGGAGGCTGCTGCTGTGTGCGCCGCTGGGCTGTCGGAGTGCAGAGTGGATGATCTCTCTCTGGGAAATATGCAGCCATTGCCCGGACTTGCTTAGTTTTCACTACGTAAGGCCTGGAAATCGCTGATTGCTCTGAATTTCAAAAGAGGCGACCGTGCTGGGACATGCTATCAGCTCCCTGGCTGCCAGACATATCCCAGCTTCCCCTGTGTGCTAGTCTGTGTCCCAGAGTGCTATGTATAGAAAGGCGGACAGACCCTAGCACTGATGTACTTAAAGGAGTTGTCTCACTTCAGTCAAATTACATTTATCATGTAGAGAAAGTGAATACAATGCACTTCCTAATGTATCGTGATTGTCCATATTGATTCTTTTGTTGGCTGGATTCATATTTCCATCACATTATACACTGCTCGTTTCCATGGTTATGACCACCCTGCAATCCATCGGTGGTGGTCGTGCTTGCACACTATGGAAAAAAGCACCAGCCTTTCTGGTGCTACTTGCTGAAGAGAGACAGCTCTTTAATGATTAGGTGTAATATACTATATATATATATATATATATATATACAGTTGCAAGAAAAAGTATGTGAACCCTTTGGAATTATATGGATTTCTGCACAAATTGGCCATAAAATGTGATCTGATCTTCATCTAAGTTACAACAATAGACAATCACAGTCTGCTTAAACTAATAACACACAAAGAATTAAATGTTACCATGTTTTTTTTGAACACACCATGTAAACATTCACAGTGCAGGTGGAAAAAGTATGTGAACCCTTGGATTTAATAACTGGCTGAACCTCCTTTGGCAGCAATAACTTCAACCAAACGTTTCCTGTAGTTGCAGATCAGACGTGCACAACGGTCAGGAGTAATTCTTGACCATTCCTCTTCACAGAACTGTTTCAGTTCAGCAATATTCTTGGGATGTCTGGTGTGAATCGCTTTCTTGAGGTCATGCCACAGCATCTCAATCAGGTTGAGGTCAGGACTCTGACTGGGCCACTCCAGAAGGCGTATTTTCCTCTGTTTAAGCCATTCTGTTGTTGATTTACTTCTATGCTTTGGGTCGTTGTCCTGTTGCAACACCCATCTTCTGTTGAGCTTCAGCTGCTGGACAGATGGCCTTAAGGTCTCCTGCAAAATGTCTTGATAAACTTGGGAATTCATTTTTCCTTCGATGATAGCAATCCGTCCAGGCCCTGACGCAGCAAAGCAGCCCTAAACCATGATGCCCCCACCACCATACTTTACAGTTGGGATGAGTTTTTGATGTTGATGTGCTGTGGAACATTCAGGTGCTTATGTGCAAACTGTAAATGTGCAGCAATGTTTTTTTTGGACAGCAGTGGCTTCCTCTGTGGTATCCCCCCATGAAATCCATTCTTGTTTAGTGTTTTACATATCGTAGATTCACTAACAGGGATGTTAGCATATGCCAGAGACTTTTGTAAGTCTTTAGCTGACACTCTAGGATTCTTCTTCACCTCATTGAGCAGTCTGCGCTGTGCTCTTGCAGTCATCTTTACAGGACGGCCACTCCTAGGGAGAGTAGCAGCAGTGCTGAACTTTCTCCATTTATAGACAATTTGTCTTACCGTGGACTGATGAACAGCTGTCACAACCAGACAGCTGAGAAGCTCTGACAGAGGCCTTTCAGAACCTCCTCCTTGAGTTTCTGTGTTGTGGTATTCAGCTCCTCCTCTCGTTAGCCTATCTCAGCTGTCATGTGTTGGACTAATTGCTTCCCTTTAAATTCTTACCCAGAAGGCTTTTCTGGGCGGCTTATACTTCTTCCTGGAGTGTGTGTGCACGCTGACTCTGTCCTCCTGTTTGCTTCAAAGCTAAGTGTTGTAACTTTATCAGTTATTTTCTGTTTGCTGGATCCCAGGTGACCCTGACTCCCTCCGTATCTTGTGTAGGGAGCCGGTGGTCGTGTCCCCTCACTATTGTAGGGTGCTCAGGGCTTTATAGTCAAGGTTCGTGGATATGCAAACCTCCACCATTCGGATCTTTGCATAGGCTGAGCAGCCAGGGATAGTGCCAGGTCTTCTGCAGGGGTCTCCCTTGGTTCCTTAGCTTTTGGATCCAGCGAGTCATTTATACATGTTGCTTTGCCTTGTTTCCTGTACACCGTCCGTGACATTATAAGCCGCCATAACCGTCTCAAGCATGGATCCGGTTTCACTTTTGGCTGAACGCTTCCAGGGTCTTTCATTGGAGGTAGCTGATCTCCGTAAGACTTTTTCTCAGCTTCAAGTGACCGGTTCAGCTTGCGTTCATGGAGTTTGTTCTGAGCCTAAGATCTCGCTCCCGGATACGTTCTCCGGGGGTAGTGAGAATTTTGTGCGTTTTAGAGAGGCTTGCAAACTCCATTTTCGCCTTCTTCCCCACTCCTCTGGTGATGAGGAACGGAGGGTGGGGATCATTATATCGCTGCTCAGAGGTAACGCTCAGTCCTGGGCCTTTTCGCTGCCGGAGGGGGCACGGCCTCTCCGTTCAGTGGATGAATTCTTTTTAGCCCTGGGTCAGATATATGATGATCCGGATCGTATTGCTCTGGCTGAGTCTAAACTACGTCTATTATGCCAGGGTAAACAATCCGCAGAGATATACTGCTCAGAATTTCGGAGATGGGCAGTTGATACTGGTTGGAATGATGCTGCGCTCCGAAGTCAATTTTGCCATGGTCTTTCAGAGGGATTGAAAGATGCATTTGCCTTTCATGAGAGGCCTATTTCTTTGGACTCTGCTATGTCTCAGGCCGTTCGTATTGACAGGCGTCTTAGAGAGAGAGGAGAGATCACTCCTTCCTGTCATACTCAATCCCAGGACAGTGCAGCGGTCCCGTTCTGTGCGCAGGGGTCTCAGTTGCCGTCAGCCCCTTCTGAGCAGGAGCCCATGCAGCTGGGGTTGATTGCTTCTGACAATAGAAGATTCAGCTCGCATGGGAGGGTTTGTTTTTGTTGTGGAGGTATAAATCATTTGGCAAATATTTGTCCCTCTAGGAGATTCAGGCAGTTTTCTGGGAGTAATAAAGAAACAAACAGGAAAAAATCTTTTAAAAATGTTCCGTCTGTTACTATTGGCAGGGTTGAGGCGGAAATTGAAGGTTTTCCATTTGCTTGTAGTTCCCGTTTTGTCCTGCGCTAGAGAGCAAGAACATTTTTGGTGAGATTTTTGTGGATAGTGGAGCAGCGGTCAATCTCATTGATAATCAATTTGCGATAACTCATGGTTTCCAGGTGCGCACTTTGGGAAAGGATATTCCTGTTTTTGCTATCGATTCCGCTCCACTTTCTCAAAAATCATTAAAGGGCATAGTTCACAATATCCGTTTAATTGTGAGTGATGCTCATGTTGAGGATGTGTCATGTTTCGTCCTTAGCGGTTTACCCACCCCTCTGGTGTTGGGGCTGCCCTGGCTCACTAAGCATAACCCCACCATTGATTGGCAAGCGAGGCAAATAAATGGTTGGAGTGACTTTTGCAGAGAGAATTGCCTCACAACATCTGTTTCTGAGGTTGCTACTAAGACTGTACCATCTTTTCTCTCTGAATTTTCGGATGTCTTCTCTGAGAGTGGAGTTCAGGATTTGCCCCCGCACAGGGAGTACGATTGCCCTATTAATCTCATCCCAGACGCCAAGCTGCCTAAATCTCGTTTATACAATCTTTCCCAACCTGAGAGGATCGCTATGCGTGCTTATATCTCTGAGAGTCTGAGAAAGGGACACATACGACCCTCGAAGTCACCTGTTGCCGCTGGTTTTTTCTTTGTTAAGAAAAAAGATGGTTCTTTAAGACCTTGTCTGGATTTCAGGGAGCTGAACAATATCACAATTCGTGACCCTTATCCGCTTCCTCTGATCCCGGACCTATTTAACCAGGTTGTTGGGGCTAAAGTCTTTTCCAAATTAGATCTAAGAGGGGCATACAACCTGGTCAGGGTCAGAGAAGGGGACGAATGGAAGACGGCCTTCAATACCCCTGAGGGCCATTTTGAAAATTTGGTTATGCCTTTTGGTTTGATGAATGCCCCAGCTGTTTTTCAGCATTTCGTGAACAGCATTTTTTATCATTTGATGGGAAAATTTGTATTGGTGTATTTGGATGACATTTTGATTTTTTCTCCCGATTTCAAAACTCATAAGGAACATTTACGTCAGGTCTTGCTCATCCTGCGGGAGAATAAATTATATGCGAAACTGGAAAAATGTGTGTTTGCGGTTCCAGAAATTCAATTTCTGGGGTTTCTTCTCTCCGCTTCTGGTTTTTGCATGGACCCCGAGAAGGTCCGCGCTGTGCTTGAGTGGGAGCTTCCTGAGAATCAAAAGGCGCTGATGCGTTTTTTGGGCTTTGCCAATTATTACAGGAAGTTCATTTTGAATTATTCTTCTATTGTTAAACCACTCACTGATATGACCAGAAAGGGGGTAGATTTTTCTTCTTGGTCAGTAGAGGCGCGTAAGGCTTTTTCTGATATCAAGGAGAGTTTTGCTTCCGCTCCCATCTTGGTGCAACCTGATGTTTCTTTACCCTTCATAGTTGAGGTTGATGCTTCTGAGGTGGGTGTGGGGGCGGTCTTGTCTCAGGGTTCCTCTCCTGCCAATTGGCGACCGTGTGCCTTTTTCTCAAGAAAACTCTCCTCCGCAGAGAGAAATTACGATGTGGGAGATAGGGAATTGTTGGCCATCAAGTTGGCTTTTGAGGAATGGCGCCATTGGCTAGAGGGAGCCAGACACCCTATTACCGTATTTACTGACCATAAAAATCTGGCCTACTTGGAGTCAGCCAAGCGTCTGAACCCGAGACAGGCCAGATGGTCGTTGTTCTTTTCTAGGTTTAATTTTGTTGTCACGTTCCGCCCTGGAGTTAAGAATGTGAAGCCAGATGCCCTGTCACGTTGTTTTCCGGGAGGCAGGAATTTTGAAGACCCGGGTCTCATTTTGGCTGAAGGTGTGGTGGTCTCTGCTCTTTTTCCTGAATTGGAGGCAGAGGTGCAGGCAGCCCAGTCAGAGGCTCCTGATCTTTGTCCTCCTGGGAGGTTGTTTGTGCCTCTCGCTTTAAGACATAAGATTTTTAAAGAACACCACGATACGGTCCTTGCTGGGCACCCGGGGGTAAGAGCCACACTGGATCTCATCGCTCGGAGATTCTGGTGGCCTGCGCTTCGTAAGTCGGTTGAGGGTTTTGTGGCAGCCTGCGAGACTTGCGCTCGTGCCAAAGTCCCTCATTCACGGCCATCAGGTCCTCTCCTTCCCTTACCCATTCCTTCCCGTCCTTGGACACATCTGTCCATGGACTTCATAACGGACCTGCCTCGTTCCTCGGGGAAGACTGTGATTCTGGTGGTGGTGGACCGTTTTAGCAAAATGGTGCATTTCATCCCTTTTCCTGGTTTGCCCAATGCTAAGACGCTGGCGCAGGCATTTGTTGATCACATTGTCAAATTGCACGGTATTCCTTCAGACATAGTCTCTGATAGGGGCACGCAGTTTGTTTCCAGATTCTGGAAGGCTTTCTGTTCTCGCTTGGGTTTTCGGTTGTCATTCTCTTCTGCTTTCCACCCGCAGTCGAATGGCCAGACAGAGCGCGTCAATCAGAATCTGGAGACATATCTGCGTTGTTTTGTGGCGGAGAATCAGGAGGATTGGTGTTCTTTTTTGTCCCTTGCTGAGTTTGCTTTAAATAACCGTCGTCAGGAGTCCTCTGATAAGTCACCATTTTTTGGTGCATATGGGTTTCATCCACAGTTTGGGACTTTCTCGGGAGAGCGGTCTTCTGGTTTACCTGATGAGGACAGATTCTCCTCGTCTTTGTCATCTATTTGGCAAAAGATTCAAGATAATCTAAAGAGCATGAGTGAGAGATATAAGCGTGTGGCTGATAAGAGACGTGTGCTTGGTCCGGACCTGAATGTTGGTGATCTGGTGTGGTTGTCTACCAAGAATATCAAATTGAAGGTTCCCTCCTGGAAGTTGGGTCCTAGGTTTATTGGGCCTTACAAAATCCTGTCTGTCATCAATCCTGTTGCATACCGTCTTGATCTTCCTCAGACTTGGAAGATCCATAATGTTTTTCATAAGTCCTTATTGAAACCTTATGTTCAACCCATTGTACCCTCGCCTTTGCCTCCTCCTCCGATTATGGTTGATGGGAATCTTGAATTTCAGGTCTCTAGGATTGTGGATTCTCGTCTTGTCCGCGGTTCTCTTCAGTACCTTGTTCAGTGGGAGGGGTATGGTCCTGAGGAGAGGATGTGGGTCCCAGTGACGGACATTAAGGCCTCTCGTCTCATCAGGGCTTTCCATAGGTCCCATCCTGAGAAGGTGGGGTCTGAGTGTCCGGAGTCCACTCGTAGAGGGAGGGGTACTGTCACAACCAGACAGCTGAGAAGCTCTGACAGAGGCCTTTCAGAACCTCCTCCTTGAGTTTCTGTGTTGTGGTATTCAGCTCCTCCTCAGGTTAGCCTATCTCAGCTGTCATGTGTTGGACTAATTGCTTCCCTTTAAATTCTTCCCCAGAAGGCTTTTCTGGGCGGCTTATACTTCTTCCTGGAGTGTGTGTGCATGCTGACTCTGTTCTCCTGTTTGCTTCAAAGCTAAGTGTTGTAACTTTATCAGTTATTTTCTGTTTGCTGGATCCCAGGTGACCCTGACTCCCTCCGTATCTTGTGTAGGGAGCCGGTGGTCGTGTCCCCTCACTATTGTAGGGTGCTCAGGGCTTTATAGTCAAGGTTCGTGGATATGCAAACCTCCACCATTCGGATCTTTGCATAGGCTGAGCAACCAGGGATAGTGCCAGGTCTTCTGCAGGGGTCTCCCTTGGTTCCTTAGCTTTTGGATCCAGCGAGTCATTTATACATGTTGCTTTGCCTTGTTTCCTGTACACCGTCCGTGACAACAGCAAGGCTTTTGGAGATACTTTTATAACCCTTTCCAGCTTTATGCAAGTCAACAATTCTTAATCGTAGGTCTTCTGAGAGCTCTTTTGTGTGAGGCATCATTCACATCATGCAATGCTTCTTGTGAAAAGCAAACCCAGAACTGGTGTGTGTTTTTTATAGGGCAGGGCAGCTGTAATCAACACCTCCAATCTCAACTCATTGATTGCACTCCAGTTGGCTGACACCTCACCTCAATGAGCTCTTGGAGATGTCATTAGTCTAGGGGTTCACATACTTTTTCCACCTACACTGCGAACATTTACATGGTGTGTTCAATAAAAACATGGTAACATTTAATTCTCCGTGTGTTATTAGTTTAAGCAGATTGTGATTGTCTATTGTTGTGACTTAGATGAAGATCAGATCACATTTTATGACCAATTTTTGCAGAAATCCATACTATTCCAAAGGGTTCACATACTTTTTCTTGCAACTGTATATACATATATATATACACATATATATATAGAGCTAAATGTACACTTTTATGCCTAATGGACGTTGTTGTCTTGAAATTGATGTTTGTGGCAATCATGTATTAAACAGTAAAACACTGCCACTGAGAAAGGGAAATTGGTGGACAAATTATAACCAGCAACCAGTGCCAGGCTGCAACAGCCAAAAAAGAAAAAAAATCATGGGATGTATCAAAAGAGGCATAGATGTACGCAGTTTTGCCTCTTTGTCAGACCACAGATGGAATTTTGGGCACCTGTGTGTAATGCCCCATTTACACGTCATGGCTGTGTGTTCTCCATGGAGAGCACACCTACCCATTCATTTTAATATGTGTATTCACACATCCGTGTTTTAGCAAAGTCCGTGGGTCTAGCACGGAAGCATGCTCTATTTTGTGTGTGTTCACGGATCCATCCATTGGGTCTGTGAAAAACATGGAAGCAACGCAGATCATTAGGAAGATATGCTTTGAAAATGAATTATGGAACACGGATGACATACAGAGAGAGAAAAAATGGACACATGGACTAAACACGGATCCATCCACTTATCACGGATTTCATCATGGACACGGACATGTGAATGAGACATAAGAAGGACATAGCTGAACCGGAGCGGTTGCAGAGTAGGGCGTCCAAAGTAATTAAAACGGTTGCCAAAAATAATTAAAATCCTCAGATAAGCCCTGTTATGGCTTAAAGGGGTTCTGCAGTTTGTTTAAACTGATGATCTATCCTCTGGATAGATCATCAGCATCTGATCGCTGGAGGTCCGACACCCGGGACCCCCGCCGATCAGCTGTTTGAGAAGGCAGCGCTCCAGGAGCGCCGCGGCCTTCTCACTGTTTACCGCAGTCCCAGTGATGTCACGACTAGTATCAACTGGCCTGGGCGGGGCTAAGCTCCATTCAATTGAACAGAGCTTAGCCGCGCCCAGGCCAGTTTATACTAGTTGTGACGTCACTGGGCCTCCGGTAAACAGTGAGAAGCGCTGCTGCTTTCTCAAACAGCTGATCGGCGGGGGTCTCGGGTGCTGGACCCCCGCCGATTAGATGCTGATGATCGATCCAGAGGATAGATCATCAGTTTAAACAAAGTGCAGAACCCCTTTAAGGCTGGGGCACGTGTCACACAACATAGCATCTAATAATTGTCAATGATGTCGCAGTGCAAGACTAAACAATCGCAAAAATCCCGACCTGATGGATCGTGTGTCACAGGTATCCGTGCTGCTCCAGCCATAAATACAAAATCATCTTTCTCCAGCGCGGTTCTCTGCGGTGCTGGTCCGGTCCTCCTCATGCTGCATGTTTACCACCTGCAGCGGTGACATGCCGGTCTACCACTGAGGAGAGTGACTGACTGCAGAGATAGCACGCCATATACCTGCATGTCAGTGACACTGACACATGCACAAGGACTTACAGGTGTACAGAACATCACATATGGAGTAAATCACTGTTCTCAGTGTTAGGCCTCATGCACACGACCGTATGTATTTTGCAGTCCGCAAAATACAGATCCATAAAAAATACAGATTACCGTATGTCCATGTGCCTTCCGTATTTTGTGGAACGGAACAGCTGGCCCCTTATGGAACAGTCCTATCCTTGTCCGTAATGCGGACAATAATAGGACATGTTCTATTTTGTTGAGGGAGGGACATGCGGACATACGGAAACAAAATGCACATGGAGTAACTTCCTTTTTTTTGCAGACCCATTGAAATAAAATTCACACAAAAAAAAAATGGAATGGACACGGAAAGATAATACATTTGTGTGCATGAGCCCTTAGACTGCTCAGGACAGTGATTGGCTGCAGCTGCCATGTGCCGTATACTGGTAGCCACTTTGCATTGTCCCACTGCTATGCTTTTCCTTCATTTAGGATAAAAAAGAGAAAAAATGCATTTTCTGTGTAAAACGTAGATAACAGTCAAGAGGCGTTAGCAACCAACCACTAAATGGGGCCGTAGACCTCTCCCCACAGGGAGGAGTGTAGACACGAGTCAGCGTAGAGTCAGTGGATGGCTAGACATTGATGAGTGCAGATGCAGCTAAACACAGCTCCACAAGACACATCAGCTGAAGAAGAGAAGCAGAACTTTATATACTTCAAAGTCATTTCAGTGTAGAAAGGAGGTGCGAGTAGAAGCCCTGTGGAAATAAACTGCTTAACCAGAAGCTTTTACAGCAAACGTTATCCAGCAAGAGATTGGCTTCTGGTCCTGGACAAGCTTAAAAAAGTCAGAATCTGGATATACCCACCTGCTACATCCCACAGTAGAAACCTGTAGTACCACCATTAACTGTGAGCATTAGGGATGAGTGAATCCACTTCGGATGAAACATCCAAAGACGATTTGCATAAAACTTTGTTTTAATACTGTACAGAGCGAGCGCTCCGTACAGTATTAGAATGAATTGGTATAGATGAGCCGAAGTTATTACTTCGCAAAGTCTCGCGAGACTTCGGGTGATAACTTCAAAAATGTATTTCTACTGTTAAAAACCTTTGCCCAAACTCGGGTTAAGTTCCAAGTGGTACCGGATGAAACATCCGAAGTTGATTCGCTCATCCCTAGGGAGCATGGCAACCTGTACAAAAGATGCAGAGCATAGTCTGATGTTGGGGTCCGTCCTGTGGTTGCATTGTACAAGAGAAAGTATTGCACCCCTATTCCGGTAGCTAGAGACAGCTAGACAAGTGCACTGTTAGGAGAATTACTTTAAGAAGACATCTTGGCCTATTTACTATTACTACAGCCAAGAACTGCCAGTCCATGCATGCTGAGAACTGTACCTGATGCCCTTGAACTTGAATCTTCAGTAAAGAGTTCTGCTGCAAAACTGTCTCATCATTGTCTCCATCGCTGCAGCGGACCTGGCTTTGCACCTCACAATTTATCACCATCAAGGGCCCTGAACCATCGGGAGAACCCCAAGACCAGGGTATGGCCGAAGGGATGAAAAGGTGCACCCATCCAATCACTGCACAACCAAGGACAGCATCACAGTGAGTACTAACTACAGTCACCATGTCACGGTCCCTCCCGTGACAGAGGTGAGCAGATCGGATAGACTTACTGCACTTGAGGCTATCTGACAGGTCTCTCTGTTTTCCTCTTTGTATGTTGTTGTTTGGCAGGATCTCACCTCTCCTCAGGTTCTGCTTGTTATCAGTGATGAGGCTCTATTTAGATCCCCCTCACACTGCTGACCATGCAGTTGATATTTCCTCTTGGAGTTGCTAGAGCTTGTTTGTCTTGGTTCTCCTACTTCTCCATACATCTCGCAGCTAAGTACTAGTTGCCTTTTCTGTTTGTTGTTCTCTGGTGTGTTTTGGTTCTAGGCCTCAGGGAGATGTGGGTTTCTTCATCTGGGAAGGAACCAGATGTCACGTCTTCTGCTACCTATCCTAGGGCTCGTCAGTTGTAGCAGGGCATAGGTATAAGGTGTATGAGCATTTCAACCATCAGGATCTGCTCATACTGGCAGGAGTTAGGGAAAGGCCTAGGGATTACTAGGTCACCATCCCTCTTTCTTAGCTTTTAAAGCCTAGATTGTTGTCTATTTTCTTTGTGTGTATCTGGTGTTGTCACCTTCTCTATTACGTGTGACACACCATTTTTGCTACTATGACTCTTATCCTCTCCTCTGCTCTCCTCTCCTGTGCTCACTGCAACCTCTGTCGTTTGCTAACAAGCAGCAGCAGAATGAGCGGGCCAGCACCACAGAGAGCACCGCTGGTGAAAGGGGTGAGTATAACATGATAATTTTAGGCCAGGGATGTCCAACCTGTAGCCCTCCAGCTGTTGCAAAACTACAACTCCCAGCATGCCTGGCCAGCCTGTTGGTATAGAGTTATACAAATGCATCTCATTTATCATCCAGCCTGAGTCCCTGTGATAAATCTGGTGCAGGTCTAAACTTACATTATCTATAGGATTAGTAAATCTGGGCCATTTGATTGAATCTTTCTCGATGACCTCTCTAAATTTTCAAAGTGTTGCCCACCAATATTAATCAGTAGCTGCTAAAAAAAGGCACTGCTGTTACTCCTGGAGAAGCCGAGGGAAAGATATTGCTGTGACTACTGGGGAAATGAGGGAGCCACTGTTTTAACTGCTTAGGAAAGCCACTGCTGGGAAGAGGTACTGCTTTATATACTGGGGGGGCACAGAATGAATTACTGGGGGGATGCACGTCTGTAACTACTGGGGGAGACAATGATATAAATACTGGGGGGATGCACGTCTGTAACTACTGGGGGAGACAATGATGTAAATACTGGGGGATGCACGTCTGTAACTACTGGGGGAGACAATGATATAAATACTGGGGGGATGCACGTCTGTAACTACTGGGGGAGACAATGATATAAATACTGGGGGATGCACGTCTGTAACTACTGGGGGAGACAATGATATAAATACTGGGGGATGCATGTCTGTAACTACTGGGGGAGACAATGATGTAAATACTGGGGGATGCACGTCTAACTACTGGGGGAGACAATGATATAAATACTGGGGGATGCACGTCTGTAACTACTGGGGGAGACAATGATGTAAATACTGGAGGGATGCACATCTGTAACTACTGGGGGAGACAATGATGTAAATACTGGAGGGATGCACATCTGTAACTACTGGGGTAGACAATGATGTAAATACTGGGGGGATGCATGTCTGTAACTACTGGGGGAGACAATGATATAAATACTGGGGGATGCACGTCTGTAACTACTGGGGGAGACAATGATGTAAATACTGGAGGGATGCACATCTGTAACTACTGGGGTAGACAATGATGTAAATACTGGGGGGATGCACGTCTGTAACTACTGGGGGAGACAATTATGTAAATACTGGGGGATGCACGTCTGTAACTACTGGGGGAGACAATGATATAAATACTGGGGGGATGCACGTCTGTAACCAGGGGCGTAGCTAAAGGCTCATGGGCCCTGGTGCAAGAGTTCAGCTTGGGCCCCCTACTTTGTGGCAAGGGACAAGGAAACACATAGCCTTCGTGCCACCTAAGGCAAAAATTGAAACAGCACCCCCCTTATCCAAATTCTTGACCTAACTCATTCCCTTCAGCCAGAGGTGTAACTTGACCAGCATGTACTTTCTATAATACCAGTGTCCTCTTATATGGCACAAGGGTCTTTGGGCCCCCTCAGGCTCCTGGGCCCGGTAGCGACTGCTACCTCTGCACCCCCTATAGCTTGTAACTACTGGGGGGAGGCACTTCTGTAACTACTGGGGGAGACAATGATATAAATACTGGGGGATGCACGTCTGTAACTACTGGGGGAGACAATTATGTAACTACTGGGGGGAGGCACTTCTGTAACTACTGGGGCGAGGCACTGCTGTTTCTCTTGGAGAAGCTAAGGGGAATGGATTGCTGTGACTACTGGGGAAACAGAGGGAGCTACTTTTGTAACTGCTTAGCAAAGCCACTACTGGGAAGAGGCACTGCTGTATCTACTGGGGGGAGACAATGTTGTACCTACTGGTGGAGACACTGATGTAAGTAATGGGGGAGGCACTGCTGTAACTACCAGGGGAAGACACTGCTGTTACTCTTAAAACCTGCTAAGGGGAAGGTAATGCTATGACTACTAGGGGAAAGATGGAGCCACTGTTGTAACTGCCAAGGAAAGCCACTGCTGGGAAGAGGCACTGTTGTTTACTGGGGGTCACAGTATGAACTACTGGGGTATGCACTGCTGTATCTACTGGGGGCAGACACTGCTGTAACTTCTAGGGTAAGGCACTGCTATTACTACCAGAGGTGAGGGGGACATATTCTATGATTACTGGGGAAAGGCACTGTTTTAACTACTGGTACAGTCACTGATGCAACTGTTAGGAGAAGTAAGAAGAATGGAGCCTGGTGGGGAAGGGGATGACTTTGTTGTTGCTACTGAGGTTGGGCAAATGCACTGCTGTGAGCCTGGCACTACTGGGGAGGGGGTATACCATGCTGTACATAATGCATGGTGGAGACAGGATGGACACTGCTGTAATGGGGACATGGGGGGACAGAGCTGTAGTTACTGGGGCATCTGACCACTTTTTAGGGGCTCTGCTGTTGTTCTTGCCATTGCCTAGCAGTCTGTGCCTATGGGTTCCTGACGTGTAAACCTGGAAGTATATGCAATGCTGATACACCAGACTGCAATTACTTACCGCACAGATCACACTCATACATGGACTTGGTCCATCTGACTGGAGGTAGGCTACATGCAGTATTATATTCTCTGGCTAGCCTCTTGACACTGGAGCTTCCACTGTGTACTAAGAGGATCATTTTGACCAAATGTTATTCACCTTTGGCTGCTTCAAGCACTAAACCTATTTGTCTTGATTTTTTCTCCTGCTGCTTAAGTAGTCTTATCCCAAGGCAAGGAAATCAGGCTTATTACAGGATTAGAGTCAGGGCTGCAACCTCTGAAATATGATTTGGTTTATTGCATAAATTATCTAATTTTAGAGCCAGACAGTTAATCCCACTGTAGTTACTTCGAGCCTGGATTGACCCTTAAGCCTCCAGCTATATTCTAATATGCCTTTTAATGAATAGATGCAAGTAGGGGGTGCAATACTGGTAGTGACCACCAGGAGTCAGTAGGCAGCGCTCACAGTGTTATGTAATAATTTGTAGTATTCGCTGGTCAGAAATCACATATACCATACAATTTGGAGCTGTTATCTAATAGCCCCTAAACATTGTGGTTTATTTTAGACTTCAGGACCGATTAGGCCAGAAATGGTCTGAATACTACAATTAGGAGCTTGAAACTATTCAGGTTTTCACTTTATGTTTCTGTCTGACACCTTGTTTTTTTAGAACTAGTTGTATCTGTATATTGCGAGTCAAAAAAGTCCCCATCCTGAAAATTAAAAGAGATTTTTCAAAGTTTTGATAGCGATGGTCTGTCCTCCATCAGTCTTTACCGGACACAGTGCCGTATAGTTTGTAGTGGCTGTGTCTGGTATAGCAGCTCAGTGCCTTTACTTAAAGAGGACCTTTCACCAGAATAAAACTTCTAAAGTAACTATACAGGCATGTAGAGCGGCGCCCAGGGACCCCCCTGCACTTACTGTTATACCTGGGCGCCGCTCCGTTCTCCCGGTCTAGCCTCCGGTATCTTCATAGTTAGGGTCCACCCAGGGGAACCTGCCGGCGCCTCCTTCTCCCATGCTGTAGCGCTGACCAATCACAGCGCTCAGCTCATAGCCTGAGAGAGAAAAAAGCCTCTCAGGCTATGAGCTGAGCGCTGTGATTGGCCAGCGCTACAGCATGGGAGAATGAGCCGACGGCAGGTTCCCCTGGGTGGACCCTAACTGTGAAGATACCGGAGGCTATACCGGGCGAACGGAGCGGCGCCCAGGTATAACCGTAAGTGCAGGGGGGTCCCTGGGCGCCGCTCTACATGTCTGTATAGTTAGTTTAGAAGTTTTATTCTGGTGAAAGGTCCTCTTTAAAGTGGTTGTCCATAGAAAAGTATCACTATGCAATAAAAAGAGCATCACAAATAAGGTATTATAATATATATATACTCACCTAAAGAATTATTAGGAACACCATACTAATACGGTGTTGGACCCCCTTGTGCCTTCAGAACTGCCTTAATTCTACGTGGCATTGATTCCACAAGGTGCTGATAGCATTCTTTAGAAATGTTGGCCCATATTGATAGGATAGCATCTTGCAGTTGATGGAGATTTGAGGAATGCACATCCAGGGCACGAAGCTCCCGTTCCACCACATCCCAAAGATGCTCTATTGGGTTGAGATCTGGTGACTGTGGGGGCCATTTTAGTGCAGTGAACTCATTGTCATGTTCAAGAAACCAATTTGAAATGATTCGAGCTTTGTGACATGGTGCATTATCCTGCTGGAAGTAGCCATCAGAGGATGGGTACATGGTGGTCATGAAGGGATGGACATGGTCAGAAACAATGCTCAGGTAGCCCGTGGCATTTAAATGATGGCCAATTGGCACTAAGGGGCCTAAAGTGTGCCCAGAAAACATCCCCCACACCATTACACCACCACCACCAGCCTGCACAGTGGTAACAAGGCATGATGGATACATGTTCTCATTCTGTTTGCGCCAAATTCGGACTCTACCA
Source organism: Bufo gargarizans (assembly GCF_014858855.1). NCBI lineage: Eukaryota > Metazoa > Chordata > Amphibia > Anura > Bufonidae > Bufo > Bufo gargarizans. Next base: position 26,149,241 of record NC_058082.1, read on the forward strand.
TTTGATTGTCTCAACAGAAATCGAGACTCATCAGACCAGGCAACATTTTTCCAGTCTTCAACAGTCCAATGTTGGTGAGCTCGTGCAAATTGTAGCCTCTTTTTCCTATTTGTAGTGGAGATGAGTGGTACCCGGTGGGGTCTTCTGCTGTTGTAGCCCATCCGCCTCAAGGTTGTGCGTGTTGTGGCTTCACAAATGCTTTGCTGCATACCTCAGTTGTAACGAGTGGTTATTTCAGACAACGTTCCTCTTCTATCAGCTTGAATCAGTCGGCCCATTCTCCTCTGACCTCTAGCATCAACAAGGCATTTTCGCCCACAGGACTGCCGCATACTGGATGTTTTTCCCTTTTCACACCATTCTTTGTAAACCCTAGAAATGGTTGTGCGTGAAAATCCCAGTAACTGAGCAGATTGGGAAATACTCAGACCGGCCCGTCTGGCACCAACAACCATGCCACGCTCAAAATTGCTTAAATCACCTTTCTTTCCCATTCTGACATTCAGTTTGGAGTTCAGGAGATTGTCTTGACCAGGACCACAACCCTACATGCATTGAAGCAACTGCCATGTGATTGGTTGACTAGATAATCGCATTAGGTGTTCCTAATAATTCCTAGGGATGGGTGTATATGCAATAAAAATATTGCTAGTTGTTTTAATGTACATTACATTTACCTCTCTGGTAGCGCCCCCTTCTGTTTATCCTTCTGGTCCATCTTCGCCTGCATTTACAGGTGGACGGGCATGCTCAGTAGCTTCCCTGCTCCTTTCCTTCTCTCCAGAGCAGTGATCTCACAGTAAAATGGTCCAGACTCCTATCATTCATTCCTAATTCTAAATTTGTAGAAATATATTGCTATATCTCTCTCTAGACAGCGGAGAAGGAAATGAGGGCACTACATGGCATATGTATTTATGGGGGCTATATGTTAAGGACTATTCTCTATGCAGGAAAGGAAGGGGTTAACTGGAGCTGTTTGTAGAGCATCCTGGGAGATGCAGGTACTTGATGATCTGGTGTGATGAGCTGCTGCCCACGCACAGAAATGGAAGAGATTCCTTTAGATCAGGCATGCTCAACCTGCGGCCCTCCGGCTGTTGTAAAACTACAACTCCCACACTGCCCTGCTGTAGGCTGATCGGGCATGCTGGGAGTTGTAGAGGGCCGCAGGTTGAGCATATGCTGCTCTAGATAAGCAAGAATTTTTAAATAGTGGGATAACCCCTGGAGAAGTGATTGTGACTAATGTGCGCATTGAATATTCCTAACTGCAGCTGCTCCTCCTTGCTGCCAGGATCCATTAATGTACAGCAAAATTCCTTTGATCTGGGATAATTCCGAAAGTTTGGTAATCTAGTACTTGAGCAATATACGGTATTTGCAAGACTAGTAGACAGAACAGAAATCAAATTGGAAAATTCCGTTGATTAAAAACCACAGCTATGGTCCTCCGCCCTTGTTAGTGTGTTTCGTTTCATTTATGCCCATCCCAGTAATCTGGAATATTCGATCAGGTCCTATCAGTTCCCATTGATTAAATTAATTTCACAGTCTATCGTAGTGAGTGAAGAACCAGATGAGTTGGAGGGCGGTGATGGAGGAAAGTCCCTGGCTCGGCTGCCTGTTGTTACTAACTATTAGGGCTCATGAACACGAACGCTTTTTGGTTCGGCATCCTAGCGGCATTTTTTGCGGCTCGGATGCAGACCCATTCACTTCAATGGGGCTACAAAAGATGTGGCCAGTACACCATTCGCTGTCCGCATCCGTTGCTCCATTCCTTGGCCCCGCAAAAAAAATAAATAGAACATGTCCTATTCTTATGGTATGCGGACAATAATAGGCATTTCTATTATGGGAGGCTCGTTATGCAAATTGCAGACAGCAAAAAACACAGCGTGGTCCTGTGCATGAGCCCGTAGGCTCACGGACATCTGGAAAAATTAAAATGGGGAATGCTTTATTATAATTCAAGGGATTTTTAGGGATATAAGCAAAAGTAAGCCCCCTATAACCTAATAAAACCAGCTGCACCATTAGAAGCAATGATTATTTAATCAGGGGTCTACAAATTTAAATAGAAGCAAAACAACTTAAAAAATATCTTAGTAACGTGGCTCTGTGGCAGATGGGAGCTGTTCTAGATGTATGCAGCATATTAGTAAGTGGTGCCGCCTGTAAGGCCTTATGGGCCTCACCTGCCTGCGTGTTGCGATGAGCTCAGTCTGCCATGGCTCTTTAGTACCACCTAGTGGCAGCAGACGGAACTGTTCTTCAACAGTGAAAGCACAGCCCTAGACAAAGAGAACTTGCAAGGAAACTGAATTACAAATCAAAGGACTATATTTATTAGTAACATTGCAACATAATGCCTATAGGGGGCGTATTTCTGGTGCAGATTGAGGCTAAAAAGGTCATCCTGCAAGTTGATTCAGGGGAAGGCAAAAAAAAAAACAACCCTGTGAGGTAGAAGCCAATTGTCCCTCATTTTAGGGGAAAAATTCCTTCCTGGCTCCAATCAGGCATCAGAATAAGGGCTCGTTCACACGTCCCGTATTTGCTAATCCGCAATAAACGGGCACCGTTCCGTTGTCATTCCGCATCATGGATGCAGACCCATTCATTTCAATGGGTCCGCAAATCCGGAGATGCGGAACGGAAGCACGGAACGGAACAATACGGAAGCACTTCTGGGGTTCCGTGCCTCCGCACCGCAAAAAAATTAGAACCTGCTCTATCTTTTTGCGGAACGGAGAGATCGCGGACCCATTCAAGTGAATGGTTCTGTGATTCCCATGCGCCTGACCCACGGAAGGTGCGCGTGCATTGCGGACTGCAATTTTCAGTTCACAGCACGGGCACGGGACACCAACGGTCGTGGATCAACGACCCTTCTCCAGAAATACATTAAAATGTTTAGCCAACACTGCACATACCATTCCCACTACCATATACCAAGAAGTTTCACCAGTGATCTAGTGGCAGTGCCTATGCCAGGTCCATGCTGACCCACTGGTATACACCTGTATCCCAGCCTCTGCACAAGTAGCAGGGACCACGCAGCTACACAGAAGTACCAAAGAGTACCTTAAGATGTAATAGACGAGAAGCAGTCTGCAGTGCCCCTAGAGTAGTGCCAGCCATGTAGCAGTACCCATGTTGTCCTAGTTTATAGGTTCATATTTAGCTGTCATTGGCTCCAGGAAGATGGGTGTTGATGGGACACCACTGCATAGTGCAGCTGACAGGTTTTCCTTAAAGGGGTAATCCAACCCCTATAAAGCCCCCTCTAATGCCCGGGCAACTCATACAGATTGTACTTACCCTACTCCTTGCGTCACTCCTGATGCCTGCCACTACTTCTCCCTACATCTGGCCACGGGGGCTGGGGATGTGGCGGAGCCAATTGTAGAGCCCGCCTAGCATCGCGGGTGACACTAGGAAGGGCTCATCCCCGTCGTGGTCTACTATTGGCTGCCCCCCATCACACGGCCTTGCAGGCATCAGGAGCGACGCAGGTGCCGGAGAGTGAGGTAAGTATAACCTGTATGAGGGGCCGGGCATTTTAGGGGTTGGATAACTGTAGGCAAGCTGCAGAATCCCTATGGACTGCAAAAGTCAAACCACCCTCCTTTCCCAATTTTACAAATAAAATTAAACAATAATAATTGTAATATTTCAATTTTTCAATACAAGATATGGTAAATTAAATGTTCCATTCAAATAACAATTTGTCCCACAAAAACGAGGTTCATGCAGCCTATGTGAAAGTAAAAAAGCTATGGCTCTTGGAAGATGGGAAAGAAAATATGAAAATCAAACATTGTTCTTGTCCTGAAGGGGCTAAGAATGGTGACTTTCACAGAATCATGTTCGTTTTTGTCCGGGAAACATGCTCCGTGTGATGGCTGCATTTCCCTGAGCCAAGGAACATCATCATGACTTATGATGCTGTGAGCTCCTGCCCAACCATAGGTCTACTGGACTGGACTGGACGCATTATGTGACAGCAGACCCCCTCAGGCAAGCTTGTGTGAAACTGGCCTAAACAGAGATTTTAAAGAGACTGTTGAGTTTAGAAAACCCATTTTCGTACAAACCTTTTCGAGAGCGAAGAGAGGATAGTCCTGTGTTTAGGATCCTCATGTTTTGCAGAGCAGTTGCAAAGAGCGTCTCTTGCTCTGTAGGAGCTGTCCCGTCCTGTATTACACAGACAGTTTATTGACATGAATGGTCACTGTGTAATGCTTAATTTCCCCTGAGGTGGCGCTACAGGGAAATTGAACATTTACTTCCATCATTCTCTACAGATTACAGCTGATCATTGGGGATCCCAGCAGGTTGACACCTTGTGATCATCTTATTGTCAAGGGTTCCTTCTAAGTGAAGCGCTCCTTTCGATGGATGTGACCGAACCATATGGTTTATCAACACTGGAGGATAGAACCAATTATCATGAATAAATGTTTGTATGAATGCTGCTCCTGATTGCAGGTCGATGTAAAAGTGCCAAAACGATCGCCGGGTCGGGTGATCGCTTCTTTCAGGTGGCACCTAAAATCATAGCTTGTCAGCAGCACACCGCCCTGTGTAAAAAATAAATAGGACGTGCTGCCGACAATATGCAAAGTCAATCGGGGGTGAATATTTGTAATTGTTCCCATTCACCGTGCATCAGGCGTTGAGTGACTTGCATATCATCAATTGCTGCTCATTGTTGGCCCCATCAGCCAGTGTTAGAGGACTCTTACTGATTAGTAGGGGTCCATCTGCCCTCACAATTCTTAGAATCGTAACCAGTTCTAAGGCTCCTTTAGTGATTGTCACTACACATGGAGGCAAATGACCCATTTCTGACTTAACTTAACCAAAATAAATACTAAAAATAACGACATGACACTTTGTGTTGGAATAAAAATGGCCGCAATGCTTTATTAAGAGTTAATAAATTAATAAATAATTAAAACTTCAAATTCATAAATAAATAACCATCAAAAATTACAATAATTACCGAAATTCACTCAGCAATAGAGTGATACAGCCCCTCTAATAAAGCAAAGCGACATAAGCAAAAGAATAGGGAGGGCGGGGCGACGATCCGGTCTTGATAAAACTGGCCCAGAAGCGCCGCCGAAACCCTCTTTTTAAAGGGTTTCTACCACCAGAAATACTGTTATGTAGCTGACTGACATTAGCGATGCGCCCATGTCAGCACTACATAACAGTATGTTTCTAATGTTATTCCCTGCAGCCGTTTTTGTTAAAAATGCACTTTTATTATATGCTACTGAGCCTCTGGTGCTATATGGGTGTAAAATCAGCACCTAGAGGCTCCGTCCACTCACCCTGTATTCCGCCCAGGTCCAGTGTTGTGCCCACCCAGCTCCTCTTGATTGATGCCACTGTTCCCTGCATCGTTGGCGAAATCCCGCGCCTGCGCCGTTCACTTCGGTCTTCGACGCAGGCGCAGTGAGTGAAGGGCGCTCTCCTGATGCCGGCTTCCTCACTGTGACGTAGTCGGCGCAGGCGCAGTGAGGAAGCCGGCACCAGGATCGCATCATTCACTCACTGCGCCTGCGCCGAAGACAGAAGTGAACGGCGCAGGCGCGGGATTTCGCCAACGATGCAGGGAACAGTGGCATCAATCAAGAGGAGCTGGGCGGGCACAACACTGGACCTGGGCGGAATACAGGGTGAGTGGACGGAGCCTCTAGGTGCTGATTTTACGCCCATATAGCACCTAGAGGCTCATTAGCATATAATAAAAGTGCATTTTTAACAAAAACGGCTGCAGGGAATAACATTAGAAACATACTGTTATGTAGTGCTGACATGGGCCCATCGCTAATGTCAGTCAGCTACATAACAGTATTTCTGGTGGTAGAAACCCTTTAAGGACTAAACTTTCCCGCCGCTGGTATCCACACCAATCAGCTGTCCAGAAATCTCCCCCAGCAACCAGCTGCACCAATCAGAGAGGATCCCTGCTTGACATCCAAGGTTCAAGTGAGACCGGATAAAACCAGCTGATTCTGACAGGAATTAACCCTTTAATAAAACCTGAAATAAAAGAGCGGGAAAGCAAGAAAAAGGAGGGGGGAGGAGAGAAAAAACGAGCAGACCATACAAAACACATATTATTGCCCCCATGTGTCCCCCAAGCTAAACGCTCTGGGGGGCCTGAACAACACTTCAGGCCACCCACAAAACAGCAACACCGCCCTATCTGCTTTAATAAATTTTTCTGAACAGTAGGTGGCCATCAGCAGCGCTGTGCAGAAGAAATGTTGAAGGGACCGCCATCCCTTCTTGTTTGTGACTTTTGGGCATCCGGGAAGTCGGACTTTCATTATAAGAAGGTTAAGAATAGTGTTGAGCGAACTTCTGTTTTATGTTCGGCGTCTAAAGTTCGGCTTCCGGTTAGCGGAGAATCCCGATATGGATTCCGAATTCCGTTGTGGTCCGTGGTAGCGGAATCAATAATCGTCCATTATTGATTCCGCTACCACGGACCACAACGGTATTCGGAATCCATATCGGGATTCTCCGCTAACCGGAAGCCGAACTTTAGACGCCGAACTTAAAACAGAAGTTCGCTCAACACTAGTTAAGAAATGTCCTAGTGATATGCTATACCATTTAATGATGGGAAAACCTCTTTCAGAGGCGGACTGGGAACTTAAAGGGCTTCTGTCACCCCACTAAAACGTTTTTTTTTTGCTTACTTATAATCCCTACACTGCGATTTATGCCTACATAATCTAATTAATCATTTTAGTCCTGTAGATTTTGTTATAACATGCTTTTAAAATATGCAAATTACCTTGCTACCAGCAAGTAGGGCGGCTACTTGCTGGTAGCAGCCGCATCCTCCGATCCTAAAGACGCCCCCACCACATTGTGATTGACAGGGCCAGGGAACGGGATCGTTCTCTGCTGGCCCTTCCTGTTTGCATTCAAAATCTGGCGCCTGCGCCGCGGCCGTACCTGTCTTCAATCGGCGCAGGCGCACTCAGAGGCGGCCGCTCGCTCGGCCGCTCCATCTTCAATGCGCCTGTGCCGGGTGTAGATGTGACGTCATCGGCGCATTGAGGATGGAGCGGCCGCCTCTCAGTGCACCTGCGCCGATTGAAGACAGGTACGGCCGCGGCGCAGGCGCCAGATTTTGAATGCAAACAGGCAGGGCCAGCAGAGAACGATTCCGTTCCCTGGCCCTGTCAATCACAATGCGGAGGGGGCGTCTTTAGGATCGGAGGATGCGGCTGCTACCTGTTTTGTAGTCAGGTCCAAATTTATGGAAGGCAGGGCCAGTAATACCATATTGCTGCACAATATACCACCTCAACAGAGCCAAATACCACAGTCCATCACAAAATACTGCCGCCAGCAGCAAAAATTCGTCCCCAAAAACTTCCACTGGCCGGCTGTGAGGAGGGGCCAGACGGCCCACTGGGAAATATCCCTGTAAGGTCTATAGCCAATCCACTCCTGACCCCTTTATGGGTTCATAGGAATAGACTACTATGGTCTTATACTGTACCTTCAGTTTTATATATACAATGTGACATGTTTCATTGCATGCTGTATTATGGAGGATAATGCAGTACTTCCCATTAGGGAAGTATTGTCCCCTAGAATCACTAGCACCATAAGACGGCACAGGAAAGGTACTATGGGCATGGATGGAGTTTGCATAAAAAGGTGCTTAAAGGCGTTTTCCCATCATATACAATGGAGGCATATCGCTAGGATATGCCCCCATTATCATACAACCAGAATGGAGCGGGGAAATGAATGGCTGACTGCTGGCTCATCTATTTCCATCTGCCCCATAGAAATAAATGGGAGCAGGGGCCGCGCGTGTGCTTCCATTCACTTGTAGAGGAGCAGCGCTTGGTGGTGGACGGACCCCGGGGTCTTCCAGCCACAGCTCTCCCCGCTCCGTTCTCCTTGTAGGTGCGGTCCCAGAGGTGGGACCTGCACCTATAAGACAATGGGGGCATATACTAGCGATATGCCCCCATTGTATGTGATGGGAATACCCCTTTAAGATTTTACTACAGGACAGTATGCTGTATGCTCTTACCCCCTTATAAGAGGTCCTCAGCTCCCCCTAGTGGTGACTGCAAGCAGCCAGAATGTTATCTATTAACTCTATTGAGGAAAGTTATCAAGTGCAGGACTTCAGAATTCAGTACTCAGAGAGTGCTTAAAGGGCATCTGTCAGCAGATTTGTACCTATGAAAGTTGCTGACCTGTTCCATGTGCAATTGGCAGCTGAAGACATGGTCCCATGTTCATATGTGCCCACATTGCTGAGAAAAATGATATTTTAATATATGCAAATGAGCCTCTAGGATTAACGGGGGAGTTTTTTTTTTTTTTTTTTATAAACTGTTTTATTTCATTTTCAACATACAAAAAAATTCCATATAACTCAAAGGGAAGAACAGATAACGTACATATTGACCGAGTCAAGAAAGTTCACAGGCATTTAATGTCTATTTCTCCATTACTCCTATCGAGAATCTATCCCTATCTTTATTCTGTTTCTTTCCCCATATCAACAGTATATATCAGAAAAATGTATAGTCCCCTCCCTCTCCCTCCCCTCCCTCTCCCACCCCTCCCCTCCCTTGGTTGTCCTGTGGGTTTCAATCTAGAACAGTCCTCTGTTTTATACATCCTACTCAACATCCACGGGGTGATATAAATTCGGTGAAGAATAGAGAACTGTATCAGCCGGAAATTATTCGATAATGTGCTTCCTTTTATACTTTTGTAAATATATCTCCAATCTAAAGTGTTAGAATCCACCTCCAGTGCCCATTTATTTTCACAATTAAATTTAATCACCCCCCCTAATCCCCTTTTAATTTTTTTGTATATCTGTGAGATTGATATTTTCCTACCGATACTGTAATTACAGAATTCGGCAAATTCTGAGTGTTCAGTAACTAAATACTCTTTATTCTTAGTTGACTCAAATGCATGTTTTAATCGAAGATATCTAAACCGTGTGAGGGTATCTAATTCTATACTAAGCCCCATTTCCTCTAGTGTCCTGATCTTTCCTTCCACCACAATCTGTGAAATGTACTTAATACCATTTTTTTTCCAAAATATATAATCATCTAACCTCTGAAACTCACTTAAATTTAAATTCCCCCATATGGGGGTAATCTTTAGTGAAAAATTTATACCCAATAACTTTTTAACTTTAACCCATACCAAGTGCATCATATTGCTGATTGGACATTTCCTACCCTTCATTTTTATAATCCCAGTCTCCAGAAGACTAATCATGTTATATTGGAACCCTTCAAACTCGCCCATCAGAAAGTGACGTATCCTGTCATCCTCTGTCATTAACCATTGAAGCTGGGATGCATAATAATAACCTCTAAAACAGGGAACTGACAGACCCCCATCTTCTTCATCTAACCATAAATATTTTTGTTTCAGCCTTACCCTTTTTATTCCCCATATAAGGTCATTTATCATTCCTTCCAATGCATTAAAGCAACGATCCCCTATCCACACAGGACATGCTGATATAACATAAAGAATCTGTGGTAACAGGACCATCTTAATAATGGCAATTCGGTCCACCTGCCGAATCAATAGTTTTTGCCAAATGCTTATTTTATTTTTTACCCTTTTAATCATGGGGGAAATATTAAGTTCTACATACTCCTGGACCCTTGAACTGATTTTTATTCCAAAGTTTTCAAATGCTTCTGTGGATTTTAATATCTTCACATTTATATCCGTTCGCTTAATTTCATAACCGACTGGGAGCAGCACCGACTTCATCCAGTTCACCCTGAAACCAGAGATTTGTCCAAACTGGTTCACTATCCCCATCAGGTATGGCAACATTTGTGCCCCCCCATCCAGGAAAAACAAAATGTCATCCGCATATAAGCATATTTTGTCTAATGTGCCCCTTCCCCCAAACCCCCTGATCTTATCGTCGGCTCGCACCTTACACGCCAACGGTTCCACAAATATGGCAAACAATAATGGGGAGAGTGGGCACCCCTGCCTCGTTCCCCTCTGCAACCCGATTGGCTCAGATATCTCCCCGTTTATTTTTATCCTCACCTTCGGATGGTAATACAACAATTGTACCCATCTAATAAATGTTTCCCCTAAGTTCAACTCGTGCATTATTTTCCAGAGGTATGCCCACTCCACCCTGTCAAACGCCTTTTCCGCGTCCAATGACAGGATGGAGTGGGCACCCTCACCACCCATCTGGATATTTAACAGTGCCCGTCGAATGTTCGTTTGAACCTGACGTTTTGGCACAAAACCCGACTGGTCTGGGTGTATTATTTTCCCTATAACTCTTTTTAAACGGTTTGCCAGCAGCTTAGCACATATTTTAAAATCAGTGTTGAGAAGAGAGATGGGGCGATACGAGTCCACCTTACTCTCATCCTTCCCCTTTTTCCCTATCAGAGTTATTACAGCCTCCGAGAGGGAGGCTGGAAGTTCACCCTTGTCCATTGCGTCGTTTAGAACCTGCAATAGAACTGGGAGAATAACGTCTCCATACCTTCTATATATCTCAAAAGGTAGACCATCCAGCCCAGGGCTAGTATTCCCCTTTATAGATTTCAAGGTATCCCGAAGTTCGTCTAATTCTATAGGTCCATTCAATAGTTCCCTGTCCTCCTCCGAGAGTCTGGGGAGCCGCACATCCTCCAAGAAGTGTTTTATATCCTCACACCCCCCCACTCCCTCCGAGGAGTAGAGGTCCTTATAATATTTGACAAATTCCTGCTCAATCTCTCCCGAGTCGGATGTTATCCCCCCATCTCTCCTCTCAACACACTTAATTCTATTCTCCCCCTTTTGACTGTATACAAGTGTGGCCAGCAGTCTCCCCGGCTTCCCGGATTTCCTGAAATACCGGGCCCCCTCAAAAAACACTTTTTGTTGTGCCTTATCTACCAGATAATTTTTTTATAGGGTTTTGGCCTCTTCTAGCTGAGCCGCCATTTCGGGGGATTTATTTTCCAGGAGCTCCTCTTCTATTTTCTTTATTTTGTCCCCCAGCTCTTTCTCCTTTTTAGCGAATTCCATTTTTAGGCCCTTGATTCTACCCACGAGGATACCCCGTAGGTATGCTTTAAATGCATCCCATACATACCCTATTTGTGTGGATCCCAAATTAATTTGCCAGTACTCCTCTATATCTGCAATTATACCGTCATCATTATTTATCAGGTTTAACCAGTGCGGATTCAGCCGAAACTCTCTTCTTTTTGACCTAACATTAGTTTTGAATGTCAAACTCACCGGGGAGTGGTCTGAGATACTATTAACCTCATACTTCATTTTGGAGATCTGGCCTATCAATTCTGGGCTAACTAATGCCATATCTATTCTTGACATCGTTTTACTCCCATGACTGAAACATGAGTATATTCGCTTGTCATCGTAAAGATATCTCCAAACATCTATCAGTGATAGTTCCTGAGTTATTCTTTTAAGAAGTGTTGGCTGAGTTATGTCATATTTATCGTTTGATGTCACTGAGTATCTATCTAGCTTACTATTCATCACACTGTTGAAATCTCCCATTACTAGTATGGGACATTTACCTCTGGAGTCTGCAAACTCCACTAGACGGTGAATAACACAGAGGGAGAATGGTGGTGGTATATAGCCTCTAGGATTAACGGGGGAGTTACCATTACACCTAGAGGCTCAGCTCTCTCTGCAACTGCCATACCCTCTGCACTATGATAGCAAGGGTCAAGCAAGTGTGATCACATTTACACTGCCTGGCCCTGTCAATCAAATGTAGTGCCCCGGAGCAGGGGTACTGTGAAGTCTGAACACTTGTCCATTTCCCCTATGCAAAGTTATAAACCTCTTACTTGATTTCACTTGAAAAGGTTAACTTGCACAGTTTAATACTGTGTAACTGCATTTTATATGTACAGTTGCAATAAAAAGTATGTGAACCCTTTGGAATGATATGGATTTCTGCACAAATTGGTCATAAAATGTGATCTGATCTTCATCTAAGTCACAACAATAGACAATCACAGTCTGCTTAACCTAATAACACACAAAGAATTAAATGTTACCATGTTTTTATTGAACACACCATGTAAACATTCACAGTGCAGGTGGAAAAAGTATGTGAACCCTTGGATTTAATAAGCGGTTGAACCTCCTTTGGCAGCAATAACTTCAACCAAACGTTTCCTGTAGTTGCAGATCAGACGTGCACAACTGGTCAGGAGTAATTCTTGACCATTCCTCTTTCCAGAACTGTTTCAGTTCAGCAATATTCTTGGGATGTCTGGTGTGAATCGCTTTCTTGAGGTCATACCACAGCATCTCAATCGGGTTGAGGTCAGGACTCTGACTGGGCCACTCCAGAAGGCGTATTTTCTTCTGTTTAAGCCATTCTGTTGTGGATTTACTTCTATGCTTTGGGTCGTTGTCCTGTTGCAACATCCATCTTCTGTTGAGCTTCAGCTGGTGGACAGATGGCCTTAAGTTCTCCTGCAAAATGTCTTGATAAACTTGGGAATTCATTTTTCCTTCGATGATAGCAATCCGTCCAGGTCCTGACGCAGCAATGAAGCCCCAAACCATGATGCCCCTACCACCATACTTCACAGTTGGGATGAGGTTTTGATGTTGGTGTGCTGTGCCTCTTTTTCTCCACACAACTTTGGTCTCATCTGTCCACAGAATATTTTGCCAGTACTGCTGTGGAACATCCAGGTGCTCTTGTGCAAACTGTAAACGTGCAGCAATGGTTTTTTTGGACAGCAGTGGCTTTCTCTGTGATATCCTCCCATGAAATCCATTCTTGTTTAGTGTTTTACGTATCATAGATTCGCTAACAGGGATGTTAGCATATGCCAGAGACTTTTGTAAGTCTTTAGCTGACACTCTAGGATTCTTCTTCACCTCATTGAGCAGTCTGCGCTGTGCTCTTGCAGTCATCTTTACAGGACGGTCACTCCTAGGGAGAGTAGCAGCAGTGCTGAACTTTCTCCATTTATAGACAATTTGTCTTACCGTGGACTGATGAACAGCAAGGCCTTTGGAGATACTTTTATAACCCTTTCCAGCTTTATGCAAGTCAATAATTCTTAATTGTAGGTCTTCTGAGAGCTCTTTTGTCCAAGGCATCATTCACATCAGGCAATGCTTCTTGTGAAAAGCAAACCCAGAACTGCTGTGTGTTTTTTTATAGGGCAGCTAACAAGCACCTCCAATCTCATCTCATTGATTGGACTCCAGTTGGCTGACACCTCACTCCAATTAGCTCTTGGAGATGTCATTAGTCTAGGGGTTCACATACTTTTTCCACCTGCACTGTGAATGTTTACATGGTGTGTTCAATAAAAATATGGTAACTATCAATTCTTTGTGTGTTATTAGGTTAAGCAGACTGTGATTGTCTATTGTTGTGACTTAGATGAAGATCAGATCACATTTTATGACCAATTTGTGCAGAAATCCATATAATTCCAAAGGGTTCACATACTTTTTCTTGCAACTGTATGTTGTAATATATCCTGTTCATCTGCACAGCTCTGTGGAAAGGGTTAATGAATACTGAAAGACTTTTAGGACTTTGAATGAGAAGCTGGTAATTCTCCACAGCTGCCATAGAGTTTACATGTTTTGGAGGGAAAAGCCAGACTTGTTTACCACCATAACCAGACAGCCTGACTTTGTGACTGTCTGGTTTTAGGTGTGTTGTTATGTCTGGAAACTTGTTTTGGTCTGAAAAAACTGCTGTGTCATTGCCATTGAGTATCATTGAAGCTCTAATGTAAGTCTATGACAGATGGTATTTGAAACAATGTATCTGTGCTGAGTTTCTCCACTCCACTCCTCCCACTAGAAGGTTATAGTCTAGCTAGAAATGGTATATAAGGACATAAGGAGAGTAGTCAGAGCCCCTGGTGTGCTGCAGTTAGGGAGCAGTGCTTGGAAGAGGAGACTGTGCCAGACTATGAGTGACCAGAAGAAGACGCTGAGACGGGGATACTCTGCCACAGACTCTGGATCACCAGCCTTGGACCAGGGTACCAGCCTTCTGAAGAGAGAGGGACCGCAAGCTCAGGCCTTTCCTCAGCATCAAACTCTTCTTCTGCCAGGGAGGAGACTGGAGAAGCCATCCCAATGCCTTGCATGTATTTTTTTGCACCTGAATTCCTCTAGTAAAGAAGCGCACTGGTTTACTGCCGACCCTGACTCTCTGGACTTATGTCCTATTGAGGTGCCCCACGCCTTACCATCAATTTCGGAGAGCAGCAAGACATGGTGATACCTCAACGTTGTCCAGGGGACTCAGCGTAGCGTTGAGGCCACACCAAACCCGGCCACTGCACAAAGTGCAGGGGGAGCAGCTGTTGCAGAGAGAGCGGAGTCTCTAGGTGTAATGGCAATGCCCCCATTGCTCCTAGAGGCTTATTTGCACATATTTAAACATCATTTCTCTCAGCAACGCGGGCACATATGATTATCAGACCAACACAGATGCCTTCAGCTGCATGTAACAGGTCAGCCGGTTTTATGGGTACAAATCTGCTTAGATGCCCTTTAAAATATTTTGCGACATTTTGCATGTTCTAAAAGTGGCTAGGAAAGTGGATTTGGCTAGCCAGATTTATGAAATGGGACTAATTGTCACAAGTAAAGGGTCAGTGTAGAAAGCAGAGTAACATCTCAAGACAGACTCCTGCAAAACTGACTTTAAAAAATTCCCCCTGATGAATTTCTCCTTGTGCCACGCAGGGGATTTGCAGCTCTGAGTCACAAAAACAAGTCTTTGTCCGCTACGAGGATAAATCAATTTGGAGCTATTTAGATTGAAAGTAAGAAAATGGTGTTGAAGGACGGACAGAGGCTTCATCTATTAACTAGCAGAGTCATATCATGGTTCCTCTATTATATACACAGAAAACACACGGTAAAGTGCAAACAATAAAACTTTAATAGAAATATAAAACGTGTTACAAATAACATTAGAATGTCCTATAGGTATCAAAGGTCCATCGTCATACTGATAAAGCGCAGATACGGCACCAGTCCCTGTTCAGTTCACAAGGGCAGTGTCTTCCAGTCAGATCTGTCCTGCCGTTACTAGAAGTACAGTGTACAACAACTTATAAGTAAAACAAGGTGTTTGAAAGCTCAATTCTTGGCTCTCGGTGGATGCTCTGCCCAACAAGGAAGGTGAGTTTATGGGCGTACTGGCATGGAGCGGGCACACGGATCACACCCTGTGAAGAAAAAACAAAAATCAAGATGAAACAAATAATATCTAATCTCCTTGCACTAAACTGCACTGTTCACACCACCTCCCACCAAGTCTATAATACAATAATTTAGATTTGGCAAGAGGAAGTCAAGATAGCCGCTCAGGAGTGGGATAAATGCCTGCTCTTCCCGGAGGAGTCTAAATATTCCAATAGAGTGGGAAAGCATGCCAAAAAGTCAATCAAATCTGCATTAACTGTTCGAAATTACTTAAAGGGGTTGTCCCGGAGCTGAACCCCGACTTATCCCCATTTTTACCCAGGCAGGCCCTCTGATGCTCTCCGTTGACCTACAGTGTATTGCGCAGGTCAAGTGCTGTTTGTTTATATTATTACAGTGCTAGGCGCTGGCTTCCGCCTAGCAGTGTTCCCGGTTCCACATCACCGGCACTAATGGGCAGGCTTTAGCACTGCAGCTAGGTTAGGGCAGCGCTAAAGCCCACCTATTAGTGCCAGCGACATCACTGGGCTCACTGCTAGGCGGAAGCCTCCGCTTAGCGTATCCATAGAGAGCCCGGAACGTCCCTGGATTTCCAGAAAAAGCCTTTGCCCTGCGCATGAAATACTCCGATGCTCATATCAAGGGGGCTGCCTGGGTGAAAACGGGGATATGTCCGGGTTCAGCTCTAAACCCTGACAACCCCTTTAAAATAATTTGATCAACCCGTTGCAGCGGTGCCTTTACAGACAGTGACACTGTCTATCAGGACGTGAGAAGGGGTCTGCTGGTTCCCTCAGGGACAGCATGGCTGGGGCTCCCCCTATATCATCCAGCTCACTCCCAGCCACAGGCAATAAGTGGGTCTCCCTCTGTCTGCCCATCAGTGCCCTGCAACGTGGGTCCCATTTTCTATAAAACCATCATCACTGACCGAAATATGTAAGTCACTGTAAAAATTTTTTTTTAAGACAGCTGTCATCTGTGTGTGATGTTAACCAGTGATGTGCAGACATATAACAGGATTGTAGGGATCATTAGCGAGTGACAGAGGCCAACCATCACTTGCTTATTATCTAAGTAACCCAATAACCAGCACCACTCACAGCTGTCCTATCTGTTAGATCCTTATTCCACAACCGTTTTATTTAAATCTTCTATACTTTATGCCTCAGCGTTTTCCATCAGTGATCTTGAGACAAAACCAGGAGCGGCTCTAAACACAGAACAGGAGCAGATCTTTCCCTTATACCTTATGTCTGTGGAGGCTCCAATCACTGATGGAAATCACTGACAGAACACTGACTGTGTAAATGAGGCATTACACAGTTTTTTTTGTAAGTCATTTTTAACTCCTATATATGTAAGAGAAAAGTGCCTGTCAAATGACAAAAAAACACAAATACCTAAATAAAAAAACGCCAAGAAAAAAATGTTTTTGTCTATAGTGAATTTAATAATTCACTTCATATTCTAAAGTAACATTTAGACACATAAAAAGGCGGAAAGCTAAAAGTAGCAAAAACACGAAAAAAACCCGGTGTGAAACCAGCCATAAAGAGCTACTGGTAAATGCATCTTTTTTGAGGACATTTTTTTTCTTCTTTTTTTATTATTAGAAATATTCAAATTGTCAGAGAAAATGTAAAAAAAGGAATAAAATATCAGCATAACATGGACACACTCAGATTGCTGTACTTCAGGTAACTGTTACTTTTTTATTTCGGTCACATCTTCGCTAGACTTCGGTAATATCTCTAGTGTGTCTGGGAAACTCGATGGCTCAGTGTTCAGCTCCTCCAGACCCTGACGATTTCTAGACGTCTCCGGTCGTGTGGATAGGCATCATTTCATGAATCCTGTCTCGCTGTGACTAATGGCCTCTCCGCTGTGTGTTTGGTGACGGGTGACGTTTCTGGGGATCTGCATCAGTCCGATAATTCCAGGTTATGTCAGGAAAACTCACCCTGGACAGTTTATTCTCACACTGAGACCCCAGCTCCGTGACTGCGATGACTAAAGTTTCCATATATATCAGCAGCTAATAAACTGTTACGGTCCAGTCCTGGCATGGATTTTGCTTTAAAACTGTTGCACGACGAATCTGGGGCAAAATCTGCGGGTTTATTGCAGATTACGCCCCGTTCATTGCACAAAAATTACAAATCCAAAAATACAATAAATATACTGCAGATTAGTGTTGATCGCAAATATTGGCACTTCGAGAATTCACGAATATCTAGAATATAGTGCTATATCGTGAATATTCTAGATTTGTTTTTTCATCCGTACCCATGATCCCTCACTGCTTCTTGCTTGTGGGCCAATGAGAAGGCTGCAATGTCTTTGACATTAGGAGTAGTGTACTGCTGCAGATGCCCTAGATTCTGTACTTTGGTGAACCGCAAACTAAGCTGTAGAAACCAGTGTCAGGCAGCTGCTGCCAAGGCCAATAAGATAATGGGTTGCATCAGAAGGGGCATAGATGCCCGTGATAAGAACATAGTCCTGCCACTTTACAAATCACTAGTCAGACCACACATGGAGGACTGGGTACAGTTCTGGGCTCCTGTGAACAAGGCAGACATAGCAGAGCTGGAGAGGGTCCAGAGGAGGGCAACTAAAGTAATAACTGGAATGGGGCAACTACAGTACCCTGAAAGATTATCAAAATTAGGGTTATTCACTTTAGAAAAAAGACGACTGAGGGGAGATCTAATAACCATGTATATATATCAGGGGTCAGTACAGAGATCTCTCCCATCATCTATTTATCCCCAGGACTGTGACTGTGACGAGCGGACATCCTCTGCGTCTGGAGGAAAGAAGGTTTGTACACAAACATAGAAGAGGATTCTTTACGGTAAGAGCAGTGAGACTATGGAGCTCTCTGCCTGAGGAGGTGGTGATGGTGAGTACAATAAAGGAATTCAAGAGGAGCCTGGATGTATTTCTGGAGCGTAATAATATTACAGGCTATAGCTACTAGAGAGGGGTCGGGGATCCAGGGAGTTATTCTGATTGCCTGAGTCGGGAAGGAATTTTTTCCCCTAAAGTGAGGAACATTGGCTTCTACCTCACAGTTTTTTTTTTGCCGTCTTCTGGATCAACTTGCAGGATAACAGGCCGAACTGGATGGACAGATGTATTTTTTTGGCCTTATATACTATGTTACTATTCAATCCGCTACGTGTGAGGTCACTCCATCCACATACACTGTACTGTAAATGGCTCGGGATTTTCAATAAAAAATCGTCATTCACCCTTGAAGGGGTCTTCTGGGACTGATGGCCTATGCTCAGGAGAGGTCATCAATATCTGGTAGGGGTCCGAATTGCAAACAGCTGTTGCAGTGGGCCATGATGCTCAGGCAAGCGCTGTAGCCGCTCCTTCTGCCTGCGATTTCACGTCCATTGGTCACATGGCATTTGAGGAGCTCATTCCTATTGAAGTCAACGGATCTGAGCTGCAAACAGCTGACAGGTGGGGGTGCCGGGAGTCACATATCCCCACCAATACTATAGGTCATCAATTTTTTTATTTCTGGAGAACTCATTTAACACTGATGTCGTCTCTTTAAAGATGCCTCCATAGCCACAGGGTGACTGCTGTTTTATACTTCAGACACCCCGGGCTAATGTCTGCGATCAGCAATAATGCAGATCGCAGACATTTAAGCCTTCAGATGCTATGGTCAATTGTGACCACAGCATCTGAGGGGGCTTGTCCCTGGGAGCAGCAAAATCACCATGTCCTCAAAGGGTTCAATGTCAGGGGGGTGTGATGTCATATTTTAGGATGTGAATATAAACATATGATCCTTAGCTATTTCCCTCTTCACAACCAATTTTGCTTTTAATTGTTCCAATGCATCCAAAATGAAAACATTTGTAACTTTGAAATATACTTAAAGGGGTATTCTAGCCAAGAGCATTTATGATCTATCCATGCATGTGCTCTGCAGTTTGCATCATTGCTATAGACTCTGAATAAAGCGTCAGCCCACATGGTCATCCACCACTTCTTTCAAACTTCTCCAAGCTGTGGTTGTGTAAATCAGTGGGAATAGAGCTCCGGGGTCCCCTTCTCCAGTAGTCAGCAGGTCCCCACTGGTTGGACCCCCATTCATCTAACATCGATAGCCCTTTAATTAAAAATCTATTTTTTTTCTACAGCATCAATACAGGCCTGTGTGTCTCCATAGTAACAGACAACAAACGGACCTTGTGTAGTCACATCCCACAGCCATAGGCTTTTATATCTGTTCCCTACTTCGTTAGTAGTTATCAAGTGGGAAGTGACTACTGGAAGGGAAGCAAAGTGCATGTAGTCGTCGTGGCCTGGGCTCCAAGATGACTTTTTGCAATAAAATCATGGGTTACTTACCGACTTTTTGTGCTCCCTGAACTCTTAAGGCTAGTTTCACACTAGAGCTTTTAGATCTGGCCTGTCGGATCTCTCTGCATTCCCGCACTGCCGGAAGCTACCGCTTTGCCTTCCAGGCCCATTCACTATTATGGGGTCCGGTAGAGATCCGGCTGCAACCCAGCAAATATGCAGAGAATTGGCAGGACTGAAACTACTGCGCTTGGCATGTTTGCCGGGTTGCGGACGGATCTCCACTTGTCTACATTAGAGTTAATGGGGTTGTCTTGTAGGTGGGGGTCCCCCCCACTGGGACCCGCACCTATATCAAAACACGGAGCGGGCCAAAGTGGTGGCTGGAGCACTCCGGGTTTTATCCAGGTACGGCCATCACCAAGCTCTCTCCCCATAGAAGTGAATAGGAGCACACCGCGCATGAACATCCGCCTCTCCCATTTACTTCTATGGGCCCAACGGAAATAGCCGAGCCACGGCTTGCCTATTTTTGGCAGCCCTATAGAAAATTTATGGAGGGCGGCAGTGCATGTGCAGTGTGCCCTCCACCACTTTCGGTGCTCCGTTCTCGATATAGTGTCAGCCTTAATTGCCGCAGGATAAAAGCTCCTTCACCTGCTCTCTAAAAACACCTTTAGCACAATTTAGAAAAAGACGGCACGAGTCGCTCCGTTCTCGATATAGGTGCAGGTCCCAGCGGTGGGACTCTCACCTATCAGACAATGGGGGCATATGCCAGCGATATGCCCCCATTGTCTGAGATGAGACAACTCCTTTAATAGACATCTACAGATATCTAATGCTAGTGTGAACTAGCCTAAGTGATGCAACAATAACAAAAATGTAGACATAAGTTAAGGCCTATATTACCTCTAATCGTTACCACTTATATAGGTTTTTAAAAGAATTGCCCAATATTTTTAACCTTTTAAATGATCCTCTGCTGTGATCTAAAGAAATATGTATCCAAATGCCTGCAATCACTCTAGTGCCTCAGAAATGCAGTGGGAAGTTCCAGGCTGGTGCACATGCTAATAACCACCAGCAGAGGTCACTCCAGCCCAGACATTGCAGATGATGCTGCCTTCTCCCGCAGTCTTCATCGGATAAATCTCCGACATTCTCACAGATCTGGAATTATCCGTGCAGTATTAATACATGCAGAAAAGCACAGATGCAGTAATGTCCTGTGTGACACCTATTACATTCAGTAGAAAGCCGGGGTGGCTCTGCGTCCTTCCTAATAAAGGAGTGCCAACCCTCTACGACATATATATGCCCTAATACTTAAAGTAACACGGAGAGAACAGACGCAGGCAGTGGTGACCACTCACCTGCCAGTTGTAGTACAGGTGGCACATTTTGTAGGTGAGGCGCTGCAGGTGGTCCGGTTTCAGACAGTTGCTGTCGTACAAAACGTTGTAGTAGGTGGGATTCACCGTTCCCTGCCGAGCGTTCTGGCTTATGAGGAAAAAGTCATACCTAGGGGAGAGGAGGCAGATGTCATAGTACACGGAAGAAAAGTGACCGCCTGTCATTTATTACTGCACTGATGGAGTATACACACCACCACAATGGATTTGAAATGAAACGAACAAGATGTGCTTTACCTGCAGACTGTCAGCTGTAATTTGAGGGTATTTACATCCAAATCAGGTGAACGGTGTAGGAATTACAACAGTTTGCATATGTGCCTCCCACTTGTTAAGGGACCGAAAGTAATGGGACAGAATATTAATCATAAATCAAACTTTCACTTTTTAATACTTGGTTGCAAATCCTTTGCAGTCAATTACAGCCTGAAGTCTGGGAACATAGACATCACCAGACGCTGGGTTTCATCCCTGGTGATGCTCTGCCAGGCCTCTACTGCAACTGTCTTCAGTTCCTGCTTGTTCTTGGGGCATTTTCCCTTCAGTTTTGTCTTCAGCAAGTGAAATGCATGCTCAATCGGATTCAGGTCAGGTGATTGACTTGGCCATTGCATAACATTCCACTTCTTTCCCTTAAAAAACTCTTTGGATGCTTTTGCAGTATACTTTGGGTCATTGTCCATCTGCACTGTGAAGCGCCGTCCAATGAGTTCTGAAGCATTTGGCTGAATATGAGAAGATAATATTGCCCGAAACACTTCAGAATTTATCCTGCTGCTTTTGTCAGCATTCACATCATCAATAAATACAAGAGAACCAGTTCCATTGGCAGCCATACATGCCCACGCCATGACACTACCACCACCATGCTTCACTGATGAGGTGGTATGCTTAGGATCATGAGCAGTTCCTTTCCTTCTCCATACTCTTCTCTTCCCATCGCTCTGGTACAAGTTGATCTTGGTCTCATCTGTCCATAGGATGTTGTTCCAGAACTGTGAAGGCTTTTTTAGATGTTGTTTGGTAAACTCTAATCTGGCCTTCCTATTTTTGAAGCTCACCAATGGTTTACATCTTGTGGTAAACCCTCTGTATTCACTCTGGTGAAGTCTTCTCTTGATTGTTGACTTTGACACACATACACCTACCTCCTGGAGAGTGTTCTTGGTCTGGCCAACTGTTGTGAAGGGTGTTTTCTTCACCAGGGAAAGAATTCTTCGGTCATCCACCACAGTTGTTTTCCGTTGTCTTCTGGGTCTTTTGGTGTTGCTGAGCTCACCGGTGCGCTCCTTCTTTTTAAGAATGTTCCAAACAGTTGTTTTGGCCACACCTAATGTTTTTGCCATCTCTCTGATGGGTTTGTTTTGTTTTTTCAGCCTAATGGAGGCTTGCTTCACTGATAGTGACAGCTCTTTGGATCTTATCTTGAGAGTTGACAGCAACAGATTCCAAATGCAAATAGCACACAGGAAATGAACTCTGGACCTTTTATCTGCTCATTGTAATTGGGGTAATGAGGGAATAACACACACCTGGCCATGGAACAGCTGAGAATCAAATCGTCCTATTACGTTTGGTCCCTTAACAAGTGGGAGGCACATATGCAAACTGCTGTAATTCCTGCACCGTTCACCTGATTTGGATGTAAATTCCCTCAAATTAAAGCTGACAGTCTGCAGGTAAAGCACATCTTGTTCGTTTCATTTCAAATCCATTGTGGTGGTGCATAGAGCCAAAAATGTTAGAATTGTTTCGATGTCCCAATATTTATGGACCTGACTGTATACGAATATGGACACAAATCAGAAGGTTCATGCCCCAGAAACTGAAATCTGCTCCATCTTGGACCCTATTAGTACCTGGGCACATTCCTAGAAAGATTTTAGAAAACTATTGAAAAGGTTCAGCACAACTGATCTACATCAATGACCGCTCACACTGCTACTGACACGGACGCTCACACTGCTACTGACATGACCGCTCACACTGCTACTGACACGGCTGCTCACACTGCTACTGACACGACTGCTCACACTGCTACTGAGTCTGACACGACTGCTCACACTGCTACTGACACGACCGCTCACACTGCTACTGACACGGCCGCTCACACTGCTACTGACACGACCGCTCACACTGCTACTGACACGACCGCTCACACTGCTACCGACACGACCGCTCACACTGCTACCGACACGGCCGCTCACACTGCTACCGACACGGCCGCTCACACTGCTACCGACACGGCCGCTCACACTGCTACCGACACGGCCGCTCACACTGCTACCGACACGGCCGCTCACACTGCTACCGACACGACCGCTCACACTGCTACCGACACGACCGCTCACACTGCTACTGACACGACCGCTCACACTGCTACTGACACGACCGCTCACACTGCTACTGACACGACCGCTCACACTGCTACTGACACGACCGCTCACACTGCTACTGACACGACCGCTCACACTGCTACTGACACGACCGCTCACACTGCTACTGACACGGCCGCTCACACTGCTACTGACACGACTGCTCACACAGCTACTGACACGACCGCTCACACTGCTACTGACACGACCGCTCACACTGCTACTGACACGACCGCTCACACTGCTACTGACACGACCGCTCACACTGCTACTGACACGACCGCTCACACTGCTACTGACACGGCCGCTCACACTGCTACTGACACGACTGCTTACGCTGCTACTGACACGACCGCTCACGCTGCTACTGACACGGCCGCTCACCCAGCTACTGATATGAATACTCACACTGCTATTGACTTCAGAATGGTTTTGCAGAAATAAGTTATCTCTACTTTGATTGATGAAAATGATGAAAATTTTAAAAATGAAAATCAGACATCATATAGTACATGACTCAGCCCTAGAACCAGCCCTGTACCTCTCATGGATCCAGAGATCCCCCCATTTATTGCTTCAATTGTTCTGCTAGATTGATTTCAGGCTTTTACTGTAACCGCCCCACTTTCTAAAATAAGATTTGGCTAGTGACAGCTGTAGATTTAGTGAGGTGGACTGAGAAATTAGGAAAAGAGCAAACAGCAGGTGGCGCTATACAGAAACATTTTATTGAATAACTCTCTGGCCATACTGAATTGTTAATTAAACGCAATTACAGAAGTATTCAGATCCAGGTGCTAGTTTGTAAAATGTAGAATATTTTTCATGGCACAACTCCTTTCCTGCTTTCTCGAGCACAGTGATTATATTCTACAAATGATTTACAGGTCGAGAGGTTACTTGCCATTCTGGTCTTGTAGCTTCATTGTCCACAATGGTTCCCAGTGGGGGGTTCTGTAATCCTCGATGAGATTGACTGAAGAACCTGGTGGTGCATCTCTTCCTCACCACAACCACAGTGACCCTAGGGCTAAGGCAGATAATTAGTGCGAACCTCACAAGTGTTGTATAAAATTTAAAAAGGTTGTAGAAAAAATAAATTTTGCTGCTTACTTCCAGAAACAGCGCCACACCTATCCATGGGCTGTGTCTGGTATTGCAACCCTAAGTCAATTAAGTGAGCTGGATTGATTTTGAGGGAAAACCCCAGCACTTATCTCCTCCTCACACATGGATGGACCGTCTGGTGTGGAGGACACCATGAATGGAAATGTCCAGACCTGGGCTCTGCATTCAAGTTGCTACATAATGGGAGCAGACAGTGCCTAGGATCCGCCATGTCTATATGTGATATTACTAGGCATCCTTTAAGGAGTCATTCCTCCTGCTGTGACGCTGCAGGAGATGCGACTACTCAATGATGGTTGGGTTCCCAGCTACAGGGCTCCCTGCCATCAGCTTATTATCAGCGAGCCCTTCAAACAAAAAGGAACAACCACTCTAAGGGCCCTCTTGTTCAGATGCATTTACATTCCGCAATCATTCCCTCTGTATGGGGGTGACCGACTGTCACTACAAGCGTTCATCCCCATAAAGTTTCATTGCTTGTCGGCAGCAAATCCCAGTCTACACAGGGCGTGACAAATGATGTGTCCTTCCTGAACTTTCATCTAGGCTCACCATATCCAGAGATGAACCCCGCCAGATGATCCGCTTTGAAAATACACAACAAAAAGGCATGATTGTGCAATGCTCTGCTGGGAGTTGTTTGTGATCTATGTGGGGCCTCCCTGTGGTTGCAGCCTCTCGAGGGTTTTGCTAACGTTGTGGTACTGTACTGAATTTGTATCTTGAGAAATTGGGGTCCTTGACAAAATTACCGGAAAGGGGGAACAAACTTATACTTTCTATAAGGGTATATTATAGAAGCTCTAAGTTAAAGATTAGAAATATGCTTTCGGTCACTTCTGTACGAAGGAAAATTATAATGGATTTGTGCCTCTTCCATTTTCTGAAACCCACTCCTGGTTTTGTCTTGCAAATACTGATGAAAAATACTGAATGGCTATTCCTTTCCTAGGCGTGCCTGATAGGTGATGCTTATCCCTACCTCTAGAAACCTCGGGAGAACAGTGTTCCTGTGACCTTCCTTTGCCAAGTCCCGATGACTGCATTCTCCATACACCATAACTGAAGTCTGTGGGGGCTCGGCTCTTTCTGCAAGTTCAATGAAGAGGGCTGCACAAATGCACAGCCACCTCTCCACTCACTGCAGTGTATGGAGAATGCAGCAAATTGGAACAGCTGAATGGGAGGGGGGGGGGGGGGGGGGTAACCACTTTGTATTATCAGCAGAAAGCTACAGAGGATCACTATACAGAGACCAGTCTGTGAAAACAGTGACTGAGCATGTGTGACCACCAGCACTTAGCTCAGCAGATGGACATTCACAATGCTATATACTGTGAACACCAGATGGCGCCATACTATGCAAGCACACGTGCATCCATTCACTGGATTGCTTTGCGACATCACGTCAACAGCCAGAACTGTTTATTATAATCCATGAAATGAGTATGAAATCAATTGATCGGAGAACCTCTTTAAAGTCACCCACAAATGCATGCTTCCACTACTGCTGCCATACCTGTATGCAGGCTGGGACTGTTTAAAGAAGCCAAGAAGTTGAGGGATTTCATACTGAACAACCATCTGCAGCTGTCCATCTCCAACTCCATCCCGGTAGATGATTATACGGTTGGGCAAGTCGTTATTACATTTTTGCCACTTTTCAATAGCGCCTGAAGTGAAGACACAGAATGACATGACACAAGCAGGTTGTATTAATAGTGAAGTCACCTGGAGGATCATGTGGGGTGCGGTCCAATCTCCTATATCTCCTCTGACAAATGTAAAGCTTCTGTAATTATACTGTATATTACTAGAGGTATGTCAGAGACATTAGCCATGTCCTGAATTAGGCACGAATGGCTTCAGTACAAAATGTTTTTTTTTTTTTTTCTAAGAATTTGAGAGCCATTTGTTATTAAGACTCTGTGCACGAACTGTATATTTAGTGTCCAGGACCGGATTGTATCCTTACACTTGTGCACAAGCTGTATGTTTAGTGTCCAGGACCGGATTGTATCCTTACACTTGTGCACAAGCTGTATATTTAGTGTCCAGGACCAGATTGTATCCTTACACTTGTGCACAAGCTGTATGTTTAGTGTCCAGGACCGGATTGTATCCTTACACTTGTGTACAAGCTGTATGTTTAGTGTCCAGGACCGGATTGTATCCTTACACTTGTGCACAAGCTGTATATTTAGTGTCTGGGACCGGATTGTATCCTTACACTTGTGCACAAGCTGTATATTTAGTGTCTGGGACCGGATTGTATCCTTACACTTGTGCACAAGCTGTATATTTAGTGTCTGGGACCGGATTGTATCCTTACACTTGTGCACAAGCTGTATATTTAGTGTCTGGGACCGGATTGTATCCTTACACTTGTGCACAAGCTGTATATTTAGTGTCTGGGACCGGATTGTATCCTTACACTTGTGCACAAGCTGTATATTTAGTGTCTGGGACCGGATTGTATCCTTACACTTGTGCACAAGCTGTATATTTAGTGTCTGGGACCGGATTGTATCCTTACACTTGTGCACAAGCTGTATATTTAGTGTCTGGGACCAGATTGTATCCTTACACTTGTGCACAAGCTGTATATTTAGTGTCCAGGACCGGATTGTATCCTTACACTTGTGCACAAGTTGTATATTTAGTGTCCAGGACCGGATTGTATCCTTACACTTGTGCACAAGTTGTATATTGAGTGTCCAGGACCGGATTGTATCCTTAGGGTACTTTCACACTTGTGGCAGGACGGATCCGACAGGCTGTTCACCATGTCGGATCCGTCCTGCCGCCGCTCCGTCCCCATTGACTATAATGGGGACAGGGGCGGAGTTCCAGCGCAGCACGGCGAAAGCCGCCAGACTAAAAAGTCGGACATGCAGGGCTTTTTAGTCCGGCGGCTTTTGCTGTGCACCGCAGTGCTGCGTCGGAGCTCCGCCCCCGTCCCCATTATAGTCAATGGGAATGGAGCGGCGGTCCGGCGAAATAGCGGCAGGACGGATCCGACATGGTGACCAGCCTGTCTGATCCGTCCTGCCACAAGTGTGAAAGTATCCTTACACTTATGCATGAGTTGTAAATTTAGTGTCCAGAACCGGATTGTATCCTTACACTTGTGCACAAGCTGTATGTTTAGTGTCCAGGACCGGATTGTATCCTTACACCTGTGTACAAGATGTATGTTTAGTGTCCAGGACCGGATTGTATCCTTACACTTGTGCACAAGCTGTATATTTAGTGTCCAGGACCGGATTGTATCCTTACACTTGTGTACAAGCTGTATGTTTAGTGTCCAGGATCGGATTGTATCCTTACACTTGTGCACAAGCTGTATTTAGTGTCCAGGACCGGATTGTATCCTTACACCTGTGTACAAGCTGTATGTTTAGTGTCCAGGACCGGATTGTATCCTTACACCTGTGTACAAGCTGTATGTTTAGTGTCCAGGACCGGATTGTATCCTTACACTTGTGCACAAGCTGTATGTTTAGTGTCCAGGACCGGATTGTATCCTTACACTTGTGCACAAGCTGTATGTTTAGTGTCCAGGACCGGATTGTATCCTTACACTTGTGCACAAGCTGTATTTAGTGTCCAGGACCGGATTGTATCCTTACACCTGTGTACAAGCTGTATGTTTAGTGTCCAGGACCGGATTGTATTCTTACACTTGTGCACAAGCTGTATGTTTAGTGTCCAGGACCGGATTGTATCCTTACACTTGTGTACAAGCTGTATGTTTAGTGTCCAGGATCGGATTGTATCCTTACACTTGTGCACAAGCTGTATGTTTAGTGTCCAGGACCGGATTGTATCCTTACACTTGTGCACAAGCTGTATATTTAGTGTCCAGGACCGGATTGTATCCTTACACTTGTGTACAAGCTGTATGTTTAGTGTCCAGGACCGGATTGTATCCTTACACCTGTGTACAAGCTGTATGTTTAGTGTCCAGGACCGGATTGTATCCTTACACTTGTGCACAAGCTGTATGTTTAGTGTCCAGGACCGGATTGTATCCTTACACTTGTGCACAAGCTGTATGTTTAGTGTCCAGGACCGGATTGTATCCTTACACTTGTGCACAAGCTGTATTTAGTGTCCAGGACCGGATTGTATCCTTACACCTGTGTACAAGCTGTATGTTTAGTGTCCAGGACCGGATTGTATCCTTACACTTGTGCACAAGCTGTATATTTAGTGTCTGGGACCGGATTGTATCCTTACACTTGTGCACAAGCTGTATATTTAGTGTCTGGGACCGGATTGTATCCTTACACTTGTGCACAAGCTGTATATTTAGTGTCTGGGACCGGATTGTATCCTTACACTTGTGCACAAGCTGTATATTTAGTGTCTGGGACCGGATTGTATCCTTACACTTGTGCACAAGCTGTATATTTAGTGTCTGGGACCGGATTGTATCCTTACACTTGTGCACAAGCTGTATATTTAGTGTCTGGGACCAGATTGTATCCTTACACTTGTGCACAAGCTGTATATTTAGTGTCCAGGACCGGATTGTATCCTTACACTTGTGCACAAGTTGTATATTTAGTGTCCAGGACCGGATTGTATCCTTACACTTGTGCACAAGTTGTATATTGAGTGTCCAGGACCGGATTGTATCCTTAGGGTACTTTCACACTTGTGGCAGGACGGATCCGACAGGCTGTTCACCATGTCGGATCCGTCCTGCCGCCGCTCCGTCCCCATTGACTATAATGGGGACAGGGGCGGAGTTCCAGCGCAGCACGGCGAAAGCCGCCAGACTAAAAAGTCGGACATGCAGGGCTTTTTAGTCCGGCGGCTTTTGCTGTGCACCGCAGTGCTGCGTCGGAGCTCCGCCCCCGTCCCCATTATAGTCAATGGGAATGGAGCGGCGGTCCGGCGAAATAGCGGCAGGACGGATCCGACATGGTGACCAGCCTGTCTGATCCGTCCTGCCACAAGTGTGAAAGTATCCTTACACTTATGCATGAGTTGTAAATTTAGTGTCCAGAACCGGATTGTATCCTTACACTTGTGCACAAGCTGTATGTTTAGTGTCCAGGACCGGATTGTATCCTTACACCTGTGTACAAGATGTATGTTTAGTGTCCAGGACCGGATTGTATCCTTACACTTGTGCACAAGCTGTATATTTAGTGTCCAGGACCGGATTGTATCCTTACACTTGTGTACAAGCTGTATGTTTAGTGTCCAGGATCGGATTGTATCCTTACACTTGTGCACAAGCTGTATTTAGTGTCCAGGACCGGATTGTATCCTTACACCTGTGTACAAGCTGTATGTTTAGTGTCCAGGACCGGATTGTATCCTTACACCTGTGTACAAGCTGTATGTTTAGTGTCCAGGACCGGATTGTATCCTTACACTTGTGCACAAGCTGTATGTTTAGTGTCCAGGACCGGATTGTATCCTTACACTTGTGCACAAGCTGTATGTTTAGTGTCCAGGACCGGATTGTATCCTTACACTTGTGCACAAGCTGTATTTAGTGTCCAGGACCGGATTGTATCCTTACACCTGTGTACAAGCTGTATGTTTAGTGTCCAGGACCGGATTGTATTCTTACACTTGTGCACAAGCTGTATGTTTAGTGTCCAGGACCGGATTGTATCCTTACACTTGTGTACAAGCTGTATGTTTAGTGTCCAGGATCGGATTGTATCCTTACACTTGTGCACAAGCTGTATGTTTAGTGTCCAGGACCGGATTGTATCCTTACACTTGTGCACAAGCTGTATATTTAGTGTCCAGGACCGGATTGTATCCTTACACTTGTGTACAAGCTGTATGTTTAGTGTCCAGGACCGGATTGTATCCTTACACCTGTGTACAAGCTGTATGTTTAGTGTCCAGGACCGGATTGTATCCTTACACTTGTGCACAAGCTGTATGTTTAGTGTCCAGGACCGGATTGTATCCTTACACTTGTGCACAAGCTGTATGTTTAGTGTCCAGGACCGGATTGTATCCTTACACTTGTGCACAAGCTGTATTTAGTGTCCAGGACCGGATTGTATCCTTACACCTGTGTACAAGCTGTATGTTTAGTGTCCAGGACCGGATTGTATTCTTACACTTGTGCACAAGCTGTATGTTTAGTGTCCAGGACCGGATTGTATCCTTACACTTGTGCACAAGCTGTATTTAGTGTCCAGGACCGGATTGTATCCTTACACCTGTGTACAAGCTGTATGTTTAGTGTCCAGGACCGGATTGTATCCTTACACCTGTGTACAAGCTGTATGTTTAGTGTCCAGGACCGGATTGTATCCTTACACCTGTGTACAAGCTGTATGTTTAGTGTCCAGGACCGGATTGTATCCTTACACTTGTGCACAAGCTGTATGTTTAGTGTCCAGGACCGGATTGTATCCTTACACTTGTGCACAAGCTGTATATTTAGTGTCCAGGACCGGATTGTATCCTTACACTTGTGCACAAGCTGTATATTTAGTGTCTGGGACCGGATTGTATCCTTACACTTGTGCACGAGTTGTATATTTAGTGTCCAGGACCGGATTGTATTTTTACACTTGTGCACGAGTTGTATATTTAGTGTCCATGACCGGATTGTATCCTTACACTTGTGCACGAGTTGTATATTTAGTGTCCAGGACCGGATTGTATCCTTACACTTGTGCACGAGTTGTATATTTAGTGTCCAGGACCGGATTGTATCCTTACACTTGTGTACAAGCTGTATGTTTAGTGTCCAGGACCGGATTGTATCCTTACACTTGTGCACAAGCTGTATGTTTAGTATCCAGGACCGGATTGTATCCTTGCACCTGCCTGAGCTTACAGGATAGGATCGGACATAGTCCTTAGCACTGCGCCTGCATACACCCACATTAAGGCTGTATGCAAGGATGTCTACAGCCGTTTCTTCTGACGTGGGACTCTACCAGCTAGAGAAGCCACACTTACTATACATGAACACTCCATGACTTCCAATAGTACATAACACTTCCCTTTACCATCAACGTCACTGGAGAAAGTGAATGTTTTCAGGGCTGTTTCTCAGGCGATAACAACTGATAACGACAATGCCTAACTACAGAACATAAAGAGCTCGACATTTGGCAGTCTGGGAAGGTAAATTCCAGGTGAAATGTGATGCTGATAAATGTAAAGTACTGTACTGTAGCCTCAGCAATAGTATGGCTGCATTCATGGAAATAACAAAACAGGAGAAGATCTTGGGCATACTGGCTCCCAGTAAATTAAAGGGGTATTCAATGAATAGGATATGCTATAAATGTCTGATAGGTGCAGGCCCCACCTCTGACACCCACTCTTGTCTCAGGAATGGGTCCATGTTGAGTTCCTAAAAAATCCGAGCTGACTTGGCTATTTTCAAAAGTCCTAAAACAGTGAATGGAGAGATGGCCGCACACCTGCACTGGCTCATCTATCTTTGGAAGTCCAATAGCAGAGAAGTGAGAGGACGCTGTGTGGGTGCTGTGCGCTCTCTAGTCATGCAGAGCATTGTTCTTGAGACATAAGCAGGTCTTAAAGGTGAGATGGGCACCTATCAGACGTTTATGGCATGTCCTATCGATATGTCACAAATGTCCAGATGGGACTACATTTTTAAGCAGAAGCACTCAATGTCAAGCAGCAGCTGTAAAGACAAATAACATTTTAGGGTGCATAAAAAGAGATTAAAACCTGTGATTCACTTCTATGGTCTTGGGCTCCACACAATATTTGTACGCCAGCTTATTTTCCACGTTCCCACTGAGGATTTTGTCCATACAGGTCAGGGTAATATAATGTTCACAAGGACTTACAAGCTCCATGGTAAATAAATAAAGACACAAAGCCTTCCGAGCGCTCTCCTAAGAACAGGGATATGGAGTCCTTGAGAACGGATTATATTTTTCACCTCTTATCTTCATCCTCAGATAGTTGCTGTCTGCCAGTGCTCATAGAAGCCTGGCTACTTTATTAGATACCTGAGTGGCACAGATTGCCTCTATCAATATATATCACTGATGAGATCCACGGCTTTATAGTGCTGTTATAGCACTGGGTGCACCTAGGAATTGTCACTTAATAGAAGAATACTATGTCACCTCCTGCTGACTATTCTTCTGCATCAGGATCATAAATCTGCAACAATAAATACATGATGTTCGATGCCAAGGTTAGGGACAAAAGGTTTTCTGATGTGATTTGGTATTTTTCTTCAGGAGTTTGCAATTGTATTTACTGTATATCTATACAGCTGTAAATCACTCTTTGGGAGAGGGGGAGGACTCACAGGCTTTCTCTATAAGAGGGTGAGGGAAGCAGGGCTCACAGGCTTTTTTGAGTGGTTGGGGAATGCAT
This sequence comes from Bufo gargarizans, assembly GCF_014858855.1. NCBI lineage: Eukaryota > Metazoa > Chordata > Amphibia > Anura > Bufonidae > Bufo > Bufo gargarizans. The sequence continues at coordinate 26,182,110 of NC_058082.1, forward strand.
AACTCACAGACTTTATGAGTGGGTCTGGAATTAAGGACTCAGGCTTTTTCCATAAGTAGGTAGGGAAAGCAGGACTCACAGGCTTTCTCTATAAGTGGGTAGGGAAAGCAGGACTCACAGGCTTTCTCTATAAGTGGGTGGGGGAAGCAGGACTCACAGGCTTTCACTACAAGTGGGTGGGGGAAGCAGGACTCACAGGCTTTCACTACAAGTGGGTGGGGGAAGCAGGACTCACAGGCTTTCTCTATAAGTGGGTGGGGGAAGCAGGACTCACAGGCTTTCTCTATAAGTGGGTGCGGGAAGCAGGACTCACAGGCTTTCTCTATAAGTGGGTGCGGGAAGAAGGACTCACAGGCTTTCTCTATAAGTGGGTGGGGGAAGCAGGACTCACAGGCTTTCACTACAAGTGGGTGATTAAAGCAAGATTCACAGGGTTTCCCTACAAGTAGGTGGAGGAAGCAGGACTCACAGGCTTTGTATATAAATGGGCGGGTAAGCAGGATTCACAGGGTTTCCCTATAACTGGGTGGGGGAAATGGGACTCACATGATTTGTTTATAAGAAGGTGGGGGAAGCAGGACTCACAAGCTTTCTCTATAAGTAGGTAGGGGAAGCAGGATTCACACACTTTTTTTATAAGTGGGTAGGGAAAGCAAGACTCATGGGCTTTCTCTATAAGTGGACGAGGGAAGAAGGACTCACAGGCTTTCTTTGTAAGTGGTGGGGAAGCAGGACTCACAGGCTCTCTCTGTAAGTGGTGGGGAAGCAGGACTCACAGGCTTTCTCTGTAAGTGGTGGGGAAGCAGGACTCACAGGCTTTCTCTGTAAGTGGTGGGGAAGCAGGACTCACAGGCTTTCTCTGTAAGGGGTTGGGGGAAGCAGGACTCACAAGCTTTCTCTATATGTGGTAGGGGAAGCAGGACTCACAGGCTTTCTATGTAAGTGGTGGGGAAGCAGGACTCACAGGCTTTCTCTGTAAGTGGTGGGGAAGCAGGACTCACAGGCTTTCTCTGTAAGGGGTTGGGGGAAGCAGGACTCACAGGCTTTCTTAATAAGGGGGGAGAACCAGGATTTCTATATGAGTAGGTGGGGGAAGCCAGACTAATCACAGGACCTGATCCGTTATCAGGAAAAATTTAGAATAACTAAATGGAATATAGCCAAAGAAATCACAGAAAAGAGAAAAAAACGAAACTTTTATTAATACAATTAAAATGATCAAAACTAGACTCTCCCTAATACAGAGAGAAATTCTACTTTCTTCTAAGTTGTTCCTGTCTCACCCTAATCTGTTAGGAGACAGAGTGGACAAAGGACAGATATACAGAGGGCTCGCAAAAAGTGTAGCATGTGGTCAACAAAAGGTGCACCATTTATGTGGTTACAATTGTGAATATGTGAAAACCACAGGCCACACCAAAAAGATACAAACCATCCTCCTGTAATGAAATACTAGAGAAAAATGTACTGAACTGTACAAAATGAACAAATGTACTGATATAAATGTATCAACATGGGCTCATCGCGTTTTGCCCCATGTATGCAACCAAGAGGTTCATCAGGGGCACAATCACTGAAACAATGTCTAGTTATGCATAAATAATGAAAATGGCAAAATGGGAAGCCAAACTGTTGATGCGTTGACAGAAAAGAGATAGTATCTGATAGTAAGTGGTTGATGTACCAAAATGCTATTGACCAAAAAAACATCAAGCCAAGAGGGATATAAATAATACTTAAAGGTAGGAATCAAGACTCACAGGCTTTCCTTATAAGGGCGTGGGGGAAGCAGGACTCACAGGCTTTCTCTGTAAGTGGTGGGGAAGCAGGACTCACAGGCTTTCTCTGTAAGTGGTGGGGAAGCAGGACTCACAGGCTTTCTCTGTAAGTGGTGGGGAAGCAGGACTCACAGGCTTTCTCTGTAAGTGGGTGGGGGCAGCAGGACTCACAGGCTTTCTCTGTAAGTGGGTGCGGGAAGCAGGACTCACAGGCTTTCTCTGTAAGTGGGTGGGGGCAGCAGGACTCACAGGCATTCTCTGTAAGTGGGTGGGGGCAGCAGGACTCACAGGCTTTCTCTGTAAGTGGGTGGGGGCAGCAGGACTCACAGGCTTTCTCTGTAAGTGGGTGCGGGAAGCAGGACTCACAGGCTCTCTCTGTAAGTGGGTGGGGGAAGCAGGACTCAGGCTTTCTCTGTAAGTGGGTGGGGGCAGCAGGACTCACAGGCTTTCTCTGTAAGTGGGTGCGGGAAGCAGGACTCACAGGCTTTCTCTGTAAGTGGGTGCGGGAAGCAGGACTCACAGGCTTTCTCTGTAAGTGGGTGGGGGCAGCAGGACTCACAGGCTTTCTCTGTAAGTGGGTGGGGGCAGCAGGACTCACAGGATTTCTCTGTAAGGGGGTGCGGGAAGCAGGACTCACAAGCTTTCTCTGTAAGTGGGTGCGGGAAGCAGGACTCACAGGCTTTCTCTGTAAGTGGGTGGGGGAAGCAGGACTCACAGGCTTTCTCTGTAAGTGGGTGGGGGCAGCAGGACTCACAGGCTTTCTCTGTAAGTGGGTGCGGGAAGCAGGACTCACAAGCTTTCTCTGTAAGTGGGTGCGGGAAGCAGGACTCACAGGCTTTTTCTGTAAGTGGGTGGGGGCAGCAGGACTCACAGGCTTTCTCTGTAAGTGGGTGTGGGAAGCAGGACTCACAAGCTTTCTCTGTAAGTGGGTGCGGGAAGCAGGACTCACAGGCTTTCTCTGTAAGTGGGTGGGGGCAGCAGGACTCACAGGCTTTCTCTGTAAGTGGGTGGGGGCAGCAGGGCTCACAGGCTTTCTATACAAGTTGGTGGGGGCAGTAGGATTCACAGGCCTTCTCTATAAGTAGGTGGGGGAAGCAGGACTCACAGGCTCTCTCTGTAAGTGGGTGGAGGAAGCAGGACTCACAGGCTCTCTCTGTAAGTGGGTGGAGGAAGCAGGACTCACAAGCTTTATCTATAAGTAGGCAGGGGAAGCAGAATTCATAGTCTCTCTATAAGTAAGTTGGGGAAGCAGGACTCATAGCATTTCTCTACAAGTGTATAAGGGAATCAGCACTTATAGGCCTTTTTTAAGACAGACTTTATAAGTGGGTAGGAGAAGCAGGAAGCTGACTGGCGCCATCCTGGTAGAGACACAGCATGGGTAACTGTTCTTTGTCCCTTATATGTATTTGATACACTAATGCACTTGCACTTTATTTGATTTGGTTTTGTATATCAATATGTACAATTTTTGAACTTTGTATCTGCTGTGTCTTCCTCCAGATGATGTCGCCTTTCCCTGTACTGATGTCTTTTATTCATGAATTTAATTCTGTAATAAAGTTTTGTATTTGATTTGCAAGCGGTCTGGTATTGCTTCATAGGCATTTTTTCCTCCCTATAAGTGGGCGAGGATTCTAGGACTCACAGGCTCACTCTATAAATGGGTGTGGAAAGAAAGACTCTTGAGACCAAAACCTTGCAAACAACACAAGGATTATTACCTTTCTCTTGTTTTCTTCCATACCCATCTGGCAAATGACTGAAGGGGCCTTAGCATGTCTGGTCTTTCAGGAGACAGAGAAGTGTGGAAGGGCTTCTGCTGCAGCCTGTTGCATTACAGCCAAAGACAAGTCCAATCTAAGGTTTGTGAAAATGGGGCGGATGACTGATCTCCTATTATTTATACTATTTTTTGCAGCATGTCCTTTTAGATACAGGTTGTACAAATTTTTTACCGTTGACAGCAATATGAAAACACATAATACTGGACTATGAAAATAACATGTTAAGAAATGTGCCTGTCATATACAGTAGTTCCAGGAACATTTCCTAAAATTACATATTTGAAATCAAACTGCAGACGTTGGTTTTCAAGTTGCGTTAGATTAAAATTCTGTTCCATCCTGCCGGAGTGTACCTGTAGAAGGAATATTGATGTATGTGGTGCATGCATCCACGAGACATTATGCAGATTAATTGTAAACATGTTTTTGCTGCCTATTTTGCTGTCTGATATTTTAAGACTGATTAATACACGGCGAGAACTATCTGCCAATCTTAGCAGTTTCAGGCCTGGCGGCTAAAATTACCTTTCATGCAAACTTTCAAGCAATCAGCAAAATCGGTTGCTGTTTTCTGAATGATGCACTGTGAAAACCACCTGAAAAAAGAAAAATACAGAGATAAAACAGCAGCGGAGCTGAAATTTCACAAGCTCTGTTCACGAAGCGAGCGGAATTATCTGTGATATTAAATAGCCTAAAGTGTAGAATACAACTATCTGGCAGAACTGATATTCCGTTACTTCCTAAAACTGGCACTTAGGAAAAGAAAAATAGAAAAAGATTCTGAAGTGCGTAAGCAAAAAAAAAAGTTCTCGTAACTGACAGCCACATTTATTATCTGCACTTAACTCCTTAAGGACACAGCCTTATTTCACCTTAAGAACCAGGCAATTTTTTGCAAATCTGACCAGTGTCACTTTAAGTGGTGAGAACTTTAAAACGCTTTGACTTATCCAGGCCATTCTGAGATTGTTTTTTCGTCACATATTGTACTTCATGACACTGGTAAAATGAAGTAAAAAAAAAATCATTTTTATTTATAGTAAAATGAAGCAAAAAAAATTCATTTTTATTTATAAAAAAATACCAAATTTAGCAGAAATTGGTAAAAAATTGCAAATTTCAAAGTATCAATTTCTCTACTTCTATAATACATAGTAATACCTCCAAAAATAGTTATTACTTTACATTCCCCATATGTCTACTTCATGTTTGGATCATTTTGGTAATGATATTTTATTTTTGGGGATGTTACAAGGCTTAGAAGTTTAGAAGCAAATCTTGAAATTTTTCAGAAATTTTCAAAAACCCAATTTTTAGGGACCAGTTCAGGTCTGAAGTCACTTTGCGAGGCTTACATAATAGAAACCACCCCATTCTAGAAACTACACCCCTTAAGGTATTCAAAACTGATTTTACAAACTTTGTTAACCCTTTAGGTGTTCCACAAGAATTAATGGAAAATAGAGATATAATTTCATAATTTCACTTTTTTGGCAGATTTTCCATTTTTTTTTTTTTTCAGTTACAAAGCAAGGGTTAACAGCCAAACCAAACTCAATATTTATGGCCCTGATTCTGTAGTTTACAGAAACACCCCATATGTGGTCATAAACAGCTGTACGGGCACACGGCAAGGCGCAGAAGGAAAGCAATGCCATACGGTTTTTGGAAGGCAGGTTTTGCTGGACTGTTTTTTTTTTGACACCATGTCCCATTTGAAGCCCCCCTGATGCACCCCTAGAGTAGAAACTCCATAAAAGTGACCCATCTAAGAAACTACACCCCTCAAGGTATTTAAAACTGATTTTACAAACGTCGTTAACCCTTTAGGTGTTCCACAAGAATTAATGAAAAATAGATACAATTTCTGAATTTCACTTTTTTGGCAGATTTTCCATTTTAATATTTTTTTTTACTTTTACAAAGCAAGAGTTAACAGCCAAACAAAAGTCAATATTTATGGCACTGATTCTGTAGTTTACAGAAACACCCCATGTGTGGTCATAAACTACTGTACGGGCACACGGCAGGGCGCAGGAGGAAAGGAATGCCATACGGTTTTTGGAAGGCAGATTTTGCTGGACTGGTTTTTTTGACACCATGTCCCATTTGAAGCCCCCCTGATGCACCCCTGGAGTAGAAACTCCATAAATGTACCCCATCTAAGAAACTACACCCCTTAAGGTATTGAAAACTGATTTTACAAACGTCGTTAACCCTTTAGGTGTTCCACAAGAGTTATTGTCAAATGGAGATGAAATTTCAGAATTTTAATTTTTTGGCACATTTTCCATTTTAATCAATTTTTTCCAGTAACAAAGCAGCCAAACAAAATGCTATATTTATGGCCCAGATTCTGTAGTTTACAGAAACACCCCATATGTGGTCATAAACTTCTGTACGGGCACACAGCAGGGCGCAGAAGGAAAGGAATGCCATACGGTTTTTGGAAGGCAGATTTTGCTGGACTGTTTTTTTTTTACACCATGTCCCATTTGAAGCCCCCCTGATGCACCCCTAGAGTAGAAACTCCAAAAAAGTGACCCCATTTTAGAAACTATGGGATAGGGTGGCAGTATTGTTGGTACTAGTTTAGGGTACATATGATTTTTGGTTACTCTATATTACACTTTTTGTGAGGCAAGATAACAAGAAATAGCTGTTTTGGCACCGTTTCTATTTTTATCATGTGGTATTTTTATAGACCAGGTTGTCACGGACGCGGCGATACCTAATATGTATACTTTTTATTTATTTATGTAAGTTTTACACAATGATTTCATTTTTGAAGCAAAAAAAAAAATGTTTTAGTGTTTCCATAGTCTGAGAGCCATATTTTTTCAGTTTTTGGGCGATTACCTTGGGTAGGGTATGATTTTTGCGGGATGAGATGACGGTTTTATTAGCACTTTTTTGGGGGTGCGTGTGACTTTTTGATTGCTTGCTATTACACTTTTTGTGATGTAAGGTGACAAAAAATGGTTTATTTAGCACAGTTTTATTCTTTTATTTTTACGGTGTTCATCTGAAGGGTTAGGTCATGTGATATGTTTATAGAGCCGGTCGATACGGACGCGGCGATACCTTATATGTATACTTTTTATTTATTTATGTAAGTTTTACACAATAATTTCATTTTTGAAGCAAAAAAAAACATGTTTAACCCTGGGTTCACACCTGAGCGTTGCGCAAACGCGCGTTTTAGTCGCGCGTTCTTATGCGCGTTTTTTGTAATAGTAAACGCGCGTTTGACGCGCGTTTGTGTCATTGACTGCAGTGTCCTATGGCCACAAACGCGCGTCAAAACGCCCCAAAGAAGCTCAAGTACTTGTTTGAGCGTCGGGCGTTTTACAGCGCGTTCGTACGCGCTGTAAAACGCCCAGGTGTGAACCATTCCCATAGGGAAGCATTGGATTTCATGTCTTGAGCGTTTTACAGCGCGTTTGAACGCGCTGTAAAACGCTCAGGTGTGAACCCAGGGTTAGTGTTTCCATAGTCTGAGAGCCATAATGTTTTCAGTTTTTGGGCGATTACCTTGGGTAGGGTATGATTTTTGCGGGATGAGATGACGGTTTTATTGGCACTTTTTTGGGGGTGCGTGTGACTTTTTGATTGCTTGCTATTACACTTTTTGTGATGTAAGGTGACAAAAAATGGTTTATTTAGCACAGTTTTATTTTTTTATTTTTACGGTGTTCATCTGAAGGGTTAGGTCATGTGATATGTTTATAGAGCCGGTCGATACGGACGCGGCGATACCTTATATGTATACTTTTTTATTTATGTAATTTTTACACAATAATATCATTTTTTGAAACAAAAAAAAAAATCATGTTTTAGTGTCTCCATAGTCCGAGAGCCATAGTTTTTTCAGTTTCTGGGCGATTATCTTAGGTAGGGTCTCATTTTTTGCGGAATGAGATGACGGTTTGATTGGCACTATTTTGGGGTGCATATGACTTTTTGATCGTTTGCTATTACACTTTTTGTGATGTAAGGTGACAAAAAATGGTTTATTTAGCACAGTTTAAATTTTTTACGGTGTTCATCTGAGGGGTTAGATCATGTGATATGTGTATAGAGCCGGTAGATACGAACGCGGCGATACCAAATATGTATACTTTTTTTTATTTATGCAAGTTTTACACAATAACAGCTTTTTAAAAAAAAAAAATATATATGTTTTAGTGTCTCCATATTCTGAGCCATAGTTTTTTTTATTTTTTGGGCGATTGTCTCAGGTAGGGAATCATTTTTTGCGGGATGAGGTGACGGTTAGATTGGTACTATTTTGGTGGGCAAACGCCTTTTTGATTGCTTGCTGTTGTACTTTTTGTGATGTAAGGTGACAAAAAAATGGTTTATTTAGCACAGTTTTTATTTTTTATGGTGTTCATCTGAGGGGTTAGGTAATGTGATATGTTTATAGAGCCGGTCGATACGGACGCGGCGATACCTAATATGTATACTCCCCCCCCCCTATTTTTTACCAATTTTTTTTTACTTTATTTGGGGAAAATTACGTTTTTGTTTATTTTTACTTGAAACTTAATTTTTGGGGGGGAAAACTTTATTTTTTTCAACCTTTTTTTTCACTTAATTTTTTGTCCCACTTTGGGACTTGAACTTTTGGGGGTATATTCCTTTACAATGCATTCCAATACTTCTGTATTGGAATGCATTGGCTGTATGAGTAATACTGTGTGTATTACTCATACAGCTTCCGGGGCCTGTGAAATCCAGGGGGCTGGATCTCACAGGCACGTCACCGGAAGGAAGCGCGATGCCTCCCTTAGACATCGCGCTGCCTTCCATGCCATCGGGTCCCCCCCACAGCCCCATGGGGACCCGATGGCACCGCTCGCCGCTGCAAGTTAGAAAAGCCGCAAAACGCAGGTCTGAATTGACCTGCGGTTTGCGTCGATCGCCGACATGGGGGGGTCACGGGACCCCCCGGGCATTTAGCCGAAGTGCTGCGCGGCGGTGATCAGAAATACACAGGGCGTACAGGTACGCTCTGTGTCTTTAAGTACCAGGACATAAGGAAGAGGTTAAAAGGCATCTGTCAGCAGATTTGTACCTATGACACTGGCTGACCTGTCACATGTGCACTTGGCAGCTGAAGGCATCTGTGTTGGTCCCATGTTTATATGTTCCCGCATTGCTGACAAAAATGAAGTTTTCATATATGCAAATGAGCCTCTAGGAGCAACGGGGGCGTTACCATTACACCTAGAGGCTCAGCTCTCTCTGCAATTGCTGCACCCTCTGCACTTTGATTGAGAGGGCCAGGCAGACACTATCACCTGGCCCTGTCAATCAAAGTGGATAGGGTGTGGCAGTTGCAGAGAGAGCAGAGCCTGTAGGTGTAACGGCAATGCACCTGTTGCTCCTAGAGGCTCATTTGCATACATTAAAAGGTCACTTTTCTCAGCAATGCAGGCACATATAAACATGGGACCAACACAGATGCCTTCAGCTGCCAAGTGCACATGTAACAGGCCAGCCAGTGTCATAGGGACAAAACTGCTGACAGATGCCCTTTAAAGGGGATTGTCAAAGTGTTTTTACAAAAATCACAGGCCGCAAAGGTCATGTGCTGGTATGACTCAACATCAACAAGATATACAGGGAGCTACCATTCTATTTGCAATAATTCCCTGGCTAAGAATTTTAAAGGATACCTGTCATCAACTTTATGCTGACCTCACCGAGGGCAGCATAAAGTAGTGACTGACGAGCTGAATGTCATTCAAGAGCTAAAATTTAAGGCTATGTACACCTTTGGGTAAATTTTTTTATTATTGCATTGTACTCATTTTGAGCTAAAAATCTTTTTTACATTGGCCTTTATTACAAATATGGAACCTTTTTCTCTGTACAGGTCTGAGATGCTCTACTAGAGGGATCTTAAAGCGAACCTTTCACCTGCATTTCACTTAATAAACTATCAAAAGTACCTTATAGATCATCCTCATTGTGTTATCATACAGTCTTGTCCTGCTTTTCTGCCATGTATATGCATGAAAAAATCGCCTTATAAAGTACTCTTCTCCAGCTCCATAATTCAGTTACAGGATCGCGCTTGAGTCCGCGTGATAGACGGGATCGCGCTGCTACTGAGGCCGACGGCGCATGCGCCCGCCTGTACAAGCGCGGTCCCGGCGACTGAGCCGGGTGTCAATTAGACTGCATAGAGGCGGGGTTAGGGCAGGGGAGTTACAGCCTGGAGTGAGGGAAGGGCTACCCCCTTGACTTCTATCGTGACTTGTGGAGCTGGAGAAGAGTACTTTATAAGGCGATTTTTTCATGCATATACATGGCAGAAAAGCGGGACAAGACTGTATGATAACACAATGAGGATGATCTATAAGGTACTTTTGATAGTTTATTAAGTGAAATGCAGGTGAAAGGTTCGCTTTAATTTTCTCTCTGCTTCCTCACCCAGCTAATCTGACGGGCTCCTTATCTCTGCTCTCTGACATTATAAACACTCATTATAGCTCAGTTCTTATCTTACTGATAAGAATGTGGCTTAAATAAGTGTTTATGACCCCTCAGTAGTTTAGACATAAGGTTATTAGATGACGGACACAAAGTGACAGTAGGATGCGCAACTAGACAAACAGTTAGAGGATAACTGTCCCACTTAGACCCTAATTTCAATTTTCATATATGTAGTTACTAATAACATGATATTCCAGAATCGGTTACTATTAGACTGACTTACCCCATATTTAATAAGATTCAGCCCTTAGCAACCAGTCTGCATAAAACTGCAATTTCACTATTCAGTTAAGATGGCCGCCACTGCCCTCACCCTGAGGCTAATCCCGCCTGCCCTCACTAGCCAGTAACAATAGCCCCCCAAAAGTGTCAGTAACCAGAGCCCTCCCCCCTAAAGGGTTAATCTCCTGCAGCACAAAGGGGTCCTCTTACCACATGTTGCTTTCATTTATACACTGAGCAGATGGCAGATCTCCCTTCCCTGGTCTGCGCTGCTTCAACTCTGCATTGTCCAGCTCTGCTGAGTGAGGGAGCGTCTGCCAAGCGCAGGGACAGGGAGAAGTGCACACAGCCCAGGCACTGTTATCAGCTGCTGGGGAGGACCTGGCTTTAATCATTTACTTACAGTCCCTGGCTGTCAGTAATGTGACCTTGCACGCTGCGTGCTTCTGCGTACTCCGTCCTTCAACACATAGACGGACCCTGCATAGCAACCTGATTTTAAGCACAGGTAAAAGTAGGCAGTACAGGGAACAAAACTGTGGAATTAAGGGGTAATTGAATACACAGTGAAAAGTTGAAATAGGGCCACCAAGGAGATATTAATCACCACAATCCAATACTCCCCCAAAAAAAAAAAACGACAGTTATACTTTAACCCTTTGTGACAGAACGACTTAATATTTTTAATAAAGACCAATTGAAAAAAAAAATTTTTAGCCCAAATTGAGTAAAATGCAATCATAAAAAAACAATTCTCCCGAAGGTGTACAAAGCCTTTAAAGGGATTATCTAGGAAAATATATTTATGACTTATCCTCAGGAAAGGTCATCAGTATCAGATCTGCAACACCTGGGACCCCCGCCGATCAGCCGTTAGAAGCAGGCCTTGAGGGACACAGCCTCTTCCTAGGCCCGTGACATCACTGTACATCGGTCTATGGCCTAGCTGCAGCTCAGCCCTATTCAAGTCAGTGGGGCTGAGCTGCAATACCAGAGCACTGGTGAGCACAGTGGTTCCTTGGAACAGATGATCAGCTTGGATGGCGGGACTCAGACCGCCATCGATGTGATAATGATCACCTATCCTGAGGATGTCATCATTATCTTTTCCAGGATAACCCATTTAAGTGGTTGCTGAGAACCAGCTTTATAATCATTGCATCCTGGGCCTGGAAAAGAGTCATGGCTGTCTGAGAAGAGTCATGGTTATTCATAAGCTTCTGCTCTGCCTATCAGCAGAATGTGTATTTCAGGACCTGCCAAGACTTGTGCTCCCTTATCTGCCCATTGTTCAGTGGCAGGCATTTCTAGAGCTAAACATCAGATTATACTACCATATCCCTAGCAACATAGATGTCAGATATCGGAGGTCTGCATAATGGTGCTCAGTGGAGAAAGGAGCGCTCTAATCCATGGTTGTAAATGGATGTATTCGGTGCGCACACTTACTTGGTTAGTCTTGAATTTGTGCTGGCCACAAAGCCCACGACTGTATGAGACTTATTGATGGCGTCCTTGTTGACATCGATCCCGATCACCATCAGAGACTTGAGCTATGAGAACATAAGTGAAATTTAGATATACAGTAATACAGGGACGTCTCCCGGCCACAGGGAAGGTCAGAAGCTTACAGGGATCTCTACCGCCCACAGCTCTCCTCCGGTTTTACAGATGATCTGCAGGGCGATTTTACTGGCGACGCTCATGAGCATGTGCTGCTTGTTCAGGGTACGGTTCTGCACACACTGGCTCGGGACCGGCTGTTCCAGGCTGAGGTACTTTTTTATGGAATCGTAGTTGTCTTTGGACTGGGAGGGAAGAATGCAAAACACCTGCAGGAAACAAAAGGGAAGAGGGTAAAAATACTATATATAAGGGGCGGCCGCAGGAACCCGCATGCAGGTTATTGCTAATTGCCAGGCTGCCCCTGTACCTGCCATGTGAAACAATAGCAAGTATAGGTGCAGCCTGGCAACCAGCGGTAATCAGCATGGGATATGGGCGCCCTAACCCTGGGTTCACACCTGAGCGTTCCTCAAACGCGCGTTTTACGCGCGTTTTAGTCGCGCGGTTTTTTGTAATAGTAAACGCGCGTTTGACGCGCGTTTGTGTCATTGACTGCAGTGTCCTATGGCCACAAACGCGCGTCAAAACGCCCCAAAGAAGCTCAAGTACTTGTTTGAGCGTCGGGCGTTTTACAGCGCGTTCGTACGCGCTGTAAAACGCCCAGGTGTGAACCCTTCCCATAGGGAAGCATTGGTTTTCATGTCTTAAGCGTTTTACAGCGCGTTTGAACGCGCTGTAAAACGCTCAGGTGTGAACCCAGGGTAAGACTTTGTCTTGATTTCATGAGTGTGTTCCTCAGTCTGTTTGTGGACTTTGACAATGTGTGAACAAGTTTTTTAAAAGTGATGGCCAATCCTCAGGATCCATCACTGTGACTGGTAGGGGTCCAGCACCCTGCACCCCCACCGAACAGTCGTTTCACAGTAGCTGGTGGTCCCAATGCTTGAACTTCACTGCCTCGTCCGCCATGTAATGGAGCAATTCTCTCATTCCAGCTTTGTCCAGTACACAGTGGACAGAGCTGTGCAGTTCCTGCGCTGGATCTACTGCAGAACAGCTGATGATTTAGATTTTTAAGCCTTTTTAATCCTTAAAATTTATGGCCTTGTAGACACAGCAACATTTGAAGTTCTTTTTCTCAACATAGCCGGATTAAATAGTTAGTTTTTTTGCAGGACGGACTGTAATTCCTTATGGCACAGTTTTGGCATTAATATAAAGTATTAAAAAACATTTATAAATGTTCTTGTTTTAGGGGAAAATTGAAAAAAAGTCTGAATTCCTCAATGTTTTGGGTGTCATTTTTCTGTGTTTATGTAATTTTTCTGTGAGGTTTATTTTTGTGATGTTTTCATTGTTAACATTTTTATAAAATGTTTTACATCGTCCAGGTTAACTCATGTGATACTTGCATAGATCGGAGGCAGCTATACCAAAAATGTGTTTTTGTATTGTTTTTTTTGCACGTAGAACATTTTTTAGGGTGAAAACATTTTTCTTTCCTTATTTTTATTTTATTTCTAAACATTTACGCTGGGTTCACACCTAGGCGTTTCTCAAACGCGCGTTTCTATGCACGTTTTTGTCGCGCGTTTTATGCGCGTTTTTTTTAATAGTGAACGCGCGTTTGGGTGATTGACAGCAGTGTTGTCCAAAGAGTCTATGGCCCAAACGCGCCAAAAAAAGCTCCTGTACTTGTTTGAGCGTCGGGCGTTTTACAGCGCGATCGTACGCGCTGTAAAACGCCCAGGTGTGAACCCTTCCCATAGGGAATCATTGGTTCTTGCCTGTTGTGCGTTTTACAGCGCGTAGGAACGCGCTGTAAAACGCTCAGGTGTGAACCCAGCGTAAGTCCCACTAGGGGACTAGACCCTGCTATCGCTTAACCGCTCATATAATGCACTGAAATACCTCTGTGTATAAGGCTACTTTCACACTAGCGTTCGATCGGATCCGTCTGCATTAAATTGGCAAAAAAAAGCTAAGTGTGAAATTAGCCTGAGCGGATCCGTTCAGACTTTTACATTGAAAGTCAATGGGGGACGGATCCGCTTGAAGATTGAGCCATATTGTGGCATCTTCAAACGGATCCGTCCCCATTGACTTACATTGTAAGTCTGGACGGATCTGCGCGGCCAGGCGGACACCCGAACGCTGCAAGCAGCGTTCAGGTGTCCGCCTGCTGAGCGGAGCGGAGGCTGAACGCCGCCAGACTGATGCAGTCTGAGCGGATCCGCATCCATTCAGACTGCATCAGGGCTGGATGGAAGCGTTCGGGTCCGCTCGTGAGCCCCTTCAAACGGAGCTCACGAGCGGACAGCCGAACGCTAGTGTGAAAGTAGCCTTATGCCTGTGTCAGTGTAACCCCGACAGGCATCCTATTAGGCCCTGCTTCTGTCATCGCCTAATAGATGTGCAAAGATGACATTATTTAGGGTGCCATTCCAGCTCCCATGAAAACCCATTGGCATCTTGAGATTGCGTAGTGTGTGCCAAGTGGACATCGCCGCAGGGCTAAAAAAAGGGGGTGTATTTTACCCTTTTATTGCCCCTTGATAACACACTAAATGTACTTTATCACACCTGTTGTAAAATATTCTGACATTTAAAGGCTATGTACACCTTTGGGGGCATTTTTTTATTATTGCATTGTACTCATTTTGCGCTAATTTTTTTTTTTTTATTGGTTACAAATATAGAGGCTTTTTTGTACACGGCTGAGATGCTGTAATAGAGGGATCTGAATTTACTCTCTGCTCCGTCAGGCAGGAAGCTGACAGGCTCCTTATCTCTGCTCTCAGACCTTATAAACGCTCATTATATATATCTTACTGATAAGACTGTGGCTCAAATAAGTGTTTATGACCTTTTAGTAATTTAGAGATAAGGGTTATTAGATGACCGGCACAAAGTGAAAGTAGGATGAACACAGCTAGACAGTAAACTCTGTGACAGAATGGCTCAATATATTTTTTTAATAAAGACCAATTGAAAAAATGGTTTTTAGCCCTAAATGGGTAAAATGCAATAATAAAAAAAAATGCCTCCGAAGGTGTGCATAGCCTCCAAAGCCTGGATCATTTCTTGGACCTTTTGATACTTAGTGCACAATTCACTTACTGTAGGCATATGTACACAGTTATGTTTCATCCATTTAATTTGTAAACTGTATCTTTTCTAGAAAACAAGTTGAAGAAAAAAAGGAACCAAACTTTGCAAATAGTCTGAAATATGCTACCGTTTTGTGTATACAGCTCCTGTGAAGACCTATGCGCTCCTGATCAAGGCAAACTACACTACTCCAGCCACACACAGCACATTGTACATACACTCATCAGACTTCTGACCTGCGTTATCACAGCCGTGCCAGTGTGACAGAAAGGACACCTACCAACCATCCTGTTTACTATGTGTCGCAAATGTGCCTGAAAGTGGGTGTTACTGGGAGGTTTTGTGGGCGTTTCTAGGAAGATTATGGGTGGTGCTTAAAATGTATCATTAACAGGAATGAAAATTTTGGGAGGGGGTAGGGGGTTACAGGCCTGCAGGCTATAGCAGGGGGATGCCCACATAGCTTCACGCATAAAGGAGCTTACTCCATACAAAGTGGAGTAAGCAGTTTTAGTGATACATGTAGTTAAAAATCAGTCTATGTCCCTCCTGAGGTCCAACAGCTGACAGCTCATGTGTCTTATCTCTGATCTCCTGACCTCATAAACACTCATTTAAGACACATTCTTACAGTTTGATAAGCGTTTAGCTAAAATGAGCGTTTATGAGGTGGTCCTATCACTGATTGTATACACAGTCATCGGGATAAGGCTGTCAATCACTGAGAGCTCCACCTCCTTAACTTCAAAGCATAGAATGAGCACAAATTGAAATGAATAAATTACAAGTTATCCTGAATCTTTTTCTATAAAACTTTATGTCAGTCTGCTCAGCTTCTCTGCTTTATAACACGCTGCCTGCAAATAATTCACATTTTCATGGTGATGGGTTCCCTTTAATATCTGATCTGTGGGGGTCGGACCCCTGGCATGCCAGCCTCCTTAGAGCATACCAAGCACATGGCCATACATTATATAGTGGCTGTTCTTGGTATTGCAGCCCAGGCCCATGCACCTCAATGCTGCACACAGGCCATGTGACTAATGAACACTGCCCTAGGAGGAGGCTGCAGTCCTCACTGGATGATAGGCCATCAATATGTGAATCCCATAAAGTCTCTTTAAAGGCTTAGTACACCATTCTTTCTTTATTATTTCATTGCATTCATTTTGAGCGAAAAAAATTGTTTTTCAATTGGTCTTTATTAAAAAATGTTTAACCCCTTTCTCTGTACAGACTTCAGATTCTCTAGTAGTAGGTTCTGTATTTTTAGGGTGCCTTCACACGCGGCAGATTTTGTTGCAGAAAATAAGTTCCATTCATCTGGATGGAGCAGTTTTAGGAGGAAGCACATGGGTTTCTTCAAACCCCATTCCGGTAAATCGAGCAAAATCTGCCACGTGCGACGGCTCTGTTCCGTCAGGCAGCTCTTATCGCTGATCTCTGACCTCCTAAACACTCGTCATAGCTCAGTTCTTATCTTACTGACAAGAATATGGCTTGAATAAGTGTTTATGACCTCTTGGTAAGGGTTATTAGATGACCGGCACAAAGTAAAAGTATGGTTCGCACAGCTAGAAAAACTGTTAACCCTTTGTGACAGAACGGCTCAATATTTTTTTAAAAGAACAATTTACATTTTTTTTTTTTTGCTTTAAATGAGTAAAATTCAATCATAAAAAAACAAAAAAAACCTGAAGGTGTACATGGCCTTTAAGTCACTCTGACCGGTGGATATGAACAAGGAGGACGGCATACACAGCGTCCTGTCATGCTTCCTGAGAAGCTGACCTCATGAATATTCACCTCATAAGATGGCTGTCGTCATAGCTTCAGCAACTGAAGCATGGAAGATGAAGACTTGAATTAATTCCATTGTAATTAAACCTTTTGTGGATTTATTACTTAAAATGTTAACATTCACAAAGGCTGGGGTTTGATTTCCGCCGGTTCCACTAATGATACCGCATTAGCGCAGCGTTATGATCGGGCTGCCATGTTGATTTATCCTCTTCTTAATCAGAGCCTCTTCTGTAATGATGCTGACAATAAAGCGGCTGTTTTTTTTTTTAAATGGCGCATTTGTTCATTCTGCCTCTGGTTTAATATGTGCGAGATTATCTGGTGGAATATTATTACGTATCACTAGGACTTTTGCGGCTGACTGAAGCAGCTATAATCAGGCAGAACAAAATACCTCATTGTCTTTACTGAGGAAGTGTTTTTAAATCAAGCAATTTGGGCGTTAGGAAGCAATAAGAACCAAAATACAAATGACAAAACGACTAATACCGCAATGCTGCTTAAAGGGACACTAAACCTAAAAATGAATGAGGGTGAAAAGGACATAGAAAGAAACGATTTACCGACCTGTCACTATCTAAGCGCTTGGAGCTGTTTTTGGAGAAAGCTGGCACCGGATACAGTTGTCCCTTTCCTGATTACCTCCATTTTCAGCTATGGCCTAAGGGGGCAGAGTCTCGCTGCAGAGCACGATCTGAACTATTAGCTGCAGTAATGCATGAGTAATGCTGAAAACAAGGAGTCCAGTTACCAACTGCGCTGGTTCCTCCGCTCATAGCTGCGCTGCAATACACTGTCAGGACTGCTGTGCATGCGCACAGGAGTCCTCTCCATTATGTCAGCACGGCACAGCAGTCCTGACTGTGTATTTAAGTGCAGCTTTGAGTGCTGACAGTGGGGGAATGGGGGCAGCAGGAAAATACTGGCAATTTGGACTTGTCGTGTGCAGTACTACTCATGTATTACTGCAGAATAGTCCAGAATCATGAAAGTTGATAAAGTCCTTCTTTGTAAATAGACATAAATCACTCACTTTAGACTTGTTTTGACCTTTTTCCGGTACCTGATGTCATGTGCTCACCTGGTTGCGCTCCTGTGACGAGTCCGGCTCTATCGCTGCGGCAATCAGGCCTGCTGACAGTGGAGCTGGTCTGCTTATCAGGGAGCAAGGCTGCTGGGTCAGTCGGGTATTTAAACAGGCAACCACCAGCCACAGGTGCCTGTGATGTGGTCTTCTTGCCTCAAACAAACACTTAGGGTGCATTCACACGACCGTGACGTGTTTTGCGATGAGCAAATTGTGGATCCACAAAACACGGATACCGGCCATGTGCGTTCCACATTTTGCAGAACGCACAGGGCCGGTGCTATAAAGAAAATGCCTATTCTTGTCCGACAAGAATAAGACATGCTCTATATTTTTTGCAAGGCTGCGGTACGTAACAATGGATGCGCACAGCACACCGTATGTTGTACGCATTTTTGCGGCCTCATAGAAATGAATACAGTCGTGTGACTCAACCCTTAGTTTGTGATTGGATTAGTTTGGATTCCTGGACTTTTTGACCCTCTTCCTGTTAGTGATGTTGCTTCTGACTACTCATTTAGACATTAGCTCCTGGTTTTGACCCTGCTTAGTATATTCATTTGCGTTTGTTTTTCCTTGATTCTGATGGTGTTCTTTGGTATTGACTGACTTCTCCTTTTTGTCTCCCCTAAGTAGGTCCGGCGTACTTAGGTCATGGACCGTCGCCCAGTTGGGAGCTGCCGTTTAGGGTGAATCGTCCAAGTAGGTAGGGACAGTGGTGTCCGTGGAGGTCAGGTCTGCACTATTCCCTACCTTACGTGACACCCAATGCCTCAGGGGGGTGTAACTTCTTTACATGGTGAAGATCTGGTATTCGTGAGCGTCAGCTCAGCAGACTTCAGCCCCGAACTACAGTTCTCCGAGTGTAATTTTCTTGCCTGGTTAGTGGCTGCCCAGTACACTAAATAAATCAGCGGGTCTAGATCACGTGATAGATGCAGCGGAAAATGGGAGATCGTTGACATGACCAAAATCGGAATCACCGGATCAGTGAGTTCATTGAAAATAAAGAATATTATAAATATGTATAACTTTCATAGTTAGTTTGGGGAATGTACCTTTGTAAGGGTGAACAATTTTCAAGGGTATCTGTCAGCAGATTTGCACCTATGAAACTGTCTGTTAATCCTAGAGGCTCTGATTCTCTCCTGAGCCCTCTGCACTTTGAATGACAGGGCAAGGTGTGATATTTACACTGCCTGGCCCTGTCAAAGTCCAGAGGGCGTGGGATCTGCAAAGAGAGCTGAGCCTCTAGGTGTAAGGGCAACGCCCCCGTTGCTCCTAGAGGCTCATTTGTATATATTAAAACTTCATTTTTCTCAGCAATGTGGACACATATGGACACATATGGACATGGGACCAACACAGATGCTTTGAGCTGCCAAGTGCACATGTAACAGGTCAGCCAGTGTCATATAAAATAAAGGGCAGAATGTGTTAAAAAAAAGAATTATTACTTGTTGATCCTCCCGCTACTGCTGACTTCCAACATTTAATGGGTCCAATGATGACATTTCCTGCCATGTAACTGTGGGTCGAGTTGGGACCATGACGTGGAAGGAGCAGGGACCTGGTAAATGTCAGCAGCAGGGTATCAGTGAGGTGAGTAATGATCCTTTTTTTTTTAACCTATTCTGCTTCATGTATAAAAAAATGTAATCCTGGTACCTTAAGTCTCGCCATATCTGTATATCAGCTAAAAGGGGGCAGAATATCGTTCCTTCTTCCAAACATATTATTTGACATCTATTATTAGTTGAAGAGGTAGCCCCCTCCACCTTATTGCTGCTATTTGTTCTACTAGAGCCTAGGGAAATTGTATAGTTATGGAAATTGTCACCGCTCCAGACACATATCTACTTTATTAAATCCCTAGCAGAAGGACCCGGCTTTGCTCGGGTATATTTCATCTATTTAATTTAATGTTTCTGTGTGTGGTTAAAAGATATCGACAGTATCCCCCATAACAGTGACCTCTACAGCAGCCCGTCCCTTTAACAGTGAACTCCACAGTCCCCCACCCCTTAACACTGACCCCCCCACCTTAAAATGGGACTTCCACAGCAGACCATTCCCTTAACTTTAACCTTCCCAGCAGCCCGCCCCTTTAACAGCGAGTTTCACAGCACCCCACCCCCTTGACAGTGACCTCCTCAGGGGCCCGCCTCCTTAACAGTGACCTCCACAGTCCCCTGCTTCTTTAACAGTGATCTCACAGTACCCTACTGCCTTAACAGAGAACTCCACAGCAGTTGTCCCTGCTCCCTTAACAGGGACCTCCACAGTGTCCGCCCCTTTAACAAGGCACTCCACAGAGGCCTGCCCCCTTAACAGTAACATCCAGAGTGAACGCCTCTTTAACAGTGACCTCCACAGTGCCCGCCCCTTTAACAGTGACCTCCACAGCGCCCTGCCCCTTTAATGCTAGGGCTACACGACGACATGTGTTGCCCAACATTTTGTCTCAACAATTTTTATAATGATAGTTTATGGTGTTGCACTGCGACATGTGACATGCTGCGACTGAGACACGACAGTTGCAAAAAATCCATCCAAGATGGATTTTTCTGTGACTGTCGCAGTGCAAAACCATAGACTATCATTATAAAAAGTGTAGCAGTGTAGTTGTGCCCTATGTGTTGTGCTACTTATTGTCGTCGTGTAGCCCTAGCCTAAAGCTGACCTACAGAAGTGAAGAAAAATGGCTGGGTTGTTATGGAAACCTGGAGTAAAACTGTGTGTATGTGGAGACTAAGGGCCTGCGAGCTTCTATTGGCTGATAAAGGACATGTGACTGTGTGTATGGCAGATAGGATATGAAGAGAAAGACTTGCAGGCTTGTATTGGCTAATGCAGGTCATTTTTTGGGAATATCTCAGGAACGGTACGTCCTAGAGAGCTGAGACACCACATGATTTCTTTCCAGGTAGCCAGGGATGTGTATACCAGCTTTCGTTGAAATCGATGGTTGCGTTTTTGAGTGATTGCGGAACATACGTCCTTCTTTATATATATAGATTGCATTCCCCAAGAAATAATATTTTCTTACAACTCTGTGTTGTGTGTTTCCTCTGTTATTCCTCCTGGAAATCTATGAACAAACTAACAACTGGGTGTCACCATTCCACTGTGACCGTAGACGCCCTAGCACAGTCAGCACTGACTGGACAGTGTCATAGTGTGTAAGGACACAAGGGAAAGGGTAAGGCCCAGCTGCCTTCTTTTTCCAGAAGGGATAACAGAGGAACAGCTCAATGCGGTGTTCTAAGAATAGATGCTTCAGAATTGTTATTTCATTAGGAATGCGAACAGACATGTCAGGACTGGTGACGGGTCCTCTTTAAGTGTCTCGTTAGTAGAAGACGACTTCTGCAGACTGACAAAGTTGTCTTCCTGTCTCATAGTGACTCCAACATAAAAGCCGTGTCTTCCAAGTCCCTGCTTCTGCTTCATACGGGACTGGATAGTGACTTTTATATTTGAGATACCGGGTCCCCGGGGTAAACTCTCATCCTCTGCATACAATCACAATTAAACAAATCATTCAAAGCAGGGAGGACGCCCGGCTCATCTAACTGCTATGAGCAGCGCCGAGAGCGTGTTACTTACTCATCAGGAATTTTAATGAGGTTTTATAGAAGGTAACGCGTCTTATTATAGTGTCAGAAGAAAACCTCTAATGCATAGCTCAGGAAGCGGGACCACAATACGCACAGTACCTGCCAGAGGAAAAGCTCACCGTAACCCATTGACGGCCACATTATGTATAAAGACCACCAGGCATTCTTTTTTGACAAATGTAAAATGATATTTTGATTTATTTAATAAATTATCTTTACAGGGGTTGGAGCAATTAAATGAAAAATATCTGTCTGCCAGTCACCACCACTAGGGGGAGCTTAATAAGCCGTGATTCAGTCCTTTTGAGGTGAGCTCCCCCTAGTGGGGGAAGAAGGCAGTCAAAATGTTATCCTCTTAGGCAGGGGTGCACAATTTTTTCTAGTCCGGGGGCCACACTGGACCAATCTGAAGGGCCGCAATAAGGCTAGGACTACACAGTGAAGTGTATCACGTCTCTTGCTGTTGAGTGACTACTTTAAAACTTGAAAACAGCCACACTGCAGAAAGGTCACAGGCAAATCACACGCTCACTCCGCCTGCATCGCGGTCTGCGCTCAAATGACCTGATAGGTCATCAATATGATAATCCCGGATAACCCCTTTAAAGGGGCATTACCATTTGGGACATTAATGGCATGTCATAAGTATATGTCCTAAATGTCTGACCGGTTCAGGTTCCACTTCCAGGACTCTTAACTATTGGGATGATGAGGTTCCCTTCTCCACCAGTGGGTGTTATAGTAACTGCTTAACATTTCACATCTACACGTATAAACTACAATGGAGAGAGCTGCAGCAGACATAGACGTCCACCTCTAACTCATCTACTGCTTTATGGCATGCCAAATAGGGGGCCAATGCACTCCCATTCTCCCGATATATGAGGGTCCTAAAGATGGGTATGAAGTGCACCAGCAGTACTTGCCTGTCCCCGCTCCTCAGCTGCACACTACTCATTTTCCCTTTGACATGGCCAGACACAAACAACATGCTTCTCTGTGTGTAGATCAGGCATGCTCAACCTGCGGCCCTCCAGCTGTTGCAAAACTACAACTCCCAGCATGCCCGATCAGCCTACAGCAGGGTATTGTGGGAGTTGTAGTTTTACAACAGCTGGAGGGCCGCAGGTTGAGCATGCCTGGTGTAGATGGTTGAGGGCTGCACAGAATGGCATCCTGGGTCGCACGTGGCCTCTGGGCCACAGGTTGTGCACCCCTGCTATTAAGGGGTTGTCCTAAGATTGAAAGTGATCACCTATTTACAACACAGGGCATAAGTGTCTGATAGGTGCAGGGGTCAACCACTGAGACCACCGTCAATCATGAGAACGGGTTCCTGCATCCCTTGTTTGAATGGAGTGACAGTCGTTCATGCGCTCTAAGTCTATGGGATTGTCAAAGAGAAGCAGAGTACAGTGCTGGGCGATCTCCAGCATAGTTTGAATGGAGAGGCAGCGTTCCTCATCGATCAGCTCTTTCAGAAGGCACTCCCGTGAGCGCCGCAGCCTTCTCGCAGCATACCCTAGGCCAGCGGCGTCATCTTCATTGGTCACATGGCCCAGGCGCGGCTCAGTCCTATGAGCTGAGCCGCGATTCCAAGAACGCTATACAATGTACGGCGCTGTGCTTAGTAAGCTGTGAGGAGGCAACAGTGCTCACAAGGGCGCTGGTGCCTTCTCATACAGCTGATCGGTGGGGGTCACAGGTGTTGGACCCCCATTGATCAAATAATGGATAGGTCATCTGTTATGGTCGGAAAACCCCTTTATTGAGGGCAATGACTGTGGTTCGCAGTGATTTGTGTACCCACTTTTGGTGAAAGCTGGGAACAAGATGGCATTCTTTGGTGGTTTTTATAACTCCGCACATACTGATTGCACGTCTTCAGGAAATACGCACCAGCTGAACTTCGGGGTTCACATGTTGCTGCAGAGCCCGCAGGAACGAAACCGAGCTGTCTTCTACTTGTACTCTACAAGACAGAAACACAACAGCATTGGCGATAAGGACTGGCGGTAAAGACTGGCATATGTACTAACATACATCCAAAAGCTGACAATGGAAATCCTGTCCAGAGCATTCAAGAACATGCCGTCATCATCATCGATTCCTACCATCTTCTCTGCACTGACCACAAGAACAAGGTGGCTAATGGTCAGCCAGCACCTTCCTACATCAGGCCCCATGTAGGCCCCAGTCACCCCACAATGCTCCTCTGTGGTTGCTGCAGCATGTAGCACAACCATAATACAATATACCGGTCTGCGGGGACCCACCTGCAATCATGATCCTCAATACATATCTCCCAATATTTAAAGAGGAGCTGCCACCTCTCCTGACATGGAAGTTTTAGTAACCACTAGCATTTTTATGACTCCAAGTTGTGCCATTCCTCTATTATTCCTGCTTAAAAGTTTACAAATAAATTGCCAGCAGTCTGCCATAAAGGTACTGCTGGGTGTTGTGGTTGGTGTGTTGGGTTCTGTTCAATCAGTGCTGCTGGTGTCAGACTGTGCAGTCGCAGGTAATTCAGTAATAACTTCTAGTAGAAATAACAGAGGAATGGCACAACATAGTCATAAGAATAAATGCTTCAGAATTGTTATTACATGGGGAATGCAAGTAGTTACTAAGACAGACGTGTCAGGAGAGGTGAGAGGTCCTCTTTAATGTAACCGTAATACCCCTTTAAGTTTGGATTAGTTGAAGAGGTCCCGGTACTGTGGCTGTAATAATGTATATACACAGTCTGCAGTCTGTTTCCTTCACTTGCCACTAGAGGGAGCCCCTCACCAGTAATATGTTTAGTACTAGTTTATATATAAATCGGTTCCAGTTTGCAGCCCTTTTATGTACTGGGTGCTCCAAAGGAGTGATAAGACCGGAGAGCGTTATCTCGGTGACCCGTGCATACACCTTACAGTCTTAATGGGTGTATTATTATCACAGTGACCTTTGAGCACAAACAGCAGCCCAGCTCAGGACATGACCAGGAACAATACACAGCCATATCATCCTATACTGCCATGTGTGCGCTGAGAGAATATTACCGGGTATGTAGTGCAGCCACCACAGGGACAACGCTTGTTATCAGCGCCGGGCACTAAACACCGAGCAATCAGATAATCTGATCACACGACTGCCAGGGCCATACGCTGAGAGGATTTCCAAATGTATACCGCCAATGGAAGACTGCGACGTATGACGCTGTATGGGCACACAGTGGTATATTTCGCACATAGGCTCCCATGTTAGACAGGTTAAAAAAAGACATGGGTTCATCAAGTCCAACCTTCCTCAGATCAATAACACGACAATGTTAGATTAACCGTTTGCTTACCGCCATACGACTATAGACGTCATGGCGGTAAGCTCTCAACTGTAACCCAATGTATAAAAGCACCGGGTAACATTGCGATCAGCTGTCCTCGTGGCACTGCAGATCTCTGCGACCGAGCTGTCCCTGTCCCTAGAGAGCTGCGGTCACAGTAAGCATCCCGGAGACCAGAAGAAGTGGTCTCCCTGTGTGGCATCACTGCGATCTACCGCACTTGATGTTAGCTTTGCCGGCTGTAAAATGAATTGCAAGCCTGCAGTCTGTGAATTAATCCCTTCTTGCCCTGACTGTGGGGTTAAAAACTGAAAAATAAAATAAAAAGAATAAAAATATTAATCAAAAGTGAAAAAAAAACAAAAAACTTTATAGCTAGCAATAGTATAGCAGACTACATACACACATTCCCCCATCCCCCCTTTTTGTTCATTAAAAATAAAATATATTTATTAGTTTTAGCAATAGTATAAGTGGACTTTGTGTGTGTCGGTTAACCCCTCAGCATCTGAATTCTCTTCTTCAGACGTGGACCTCTCCGACAGAGAGGCTACTATTAAAGGTGACAGGACTGGCCCTAAGAAGGAATCAGGGAATTATAAGAAACAGATGGAGGAGATGGGAAAGGGATTCCAGTGTGGGGGGTGGTGGACATCAAGGTACCTCCTTCATCAGCATCTTCCTCTGCAGTGGTGCCCTCAGCAATCAGTTTCTACTCCCCCTTCATCTTCTTTTTTATCACAGGGTCAAGCCCCATACCAACTACGAGGCAGACCCAAGTAAAAGAAACTCCAATAAGAAGTGAGGGTTTGCAGGTAATAAACCTCTCCTCACGCAATCTGAATGAGGCAGAGATTTCCGTTTTAAAGAAAGGACTATCGTTTGTTCCCACACAGATTTTAAGGTATTCACATGGGTCAGAAATCTTGACCTTTTCTGTAGAAAATTCAGATGGAGGAAGTTTTTTGATGTTACCAACAAAGAGTGCTATGAGAAGCTAGGGATACAGGATAGCGAAGTAGCAGATCTAGCACTATTGATGAAACTTTGGGAGGAAGGCTCTAGGAGACCAGGTGAGGGCCCCTTTAACAAGCTTAGCCTAAAAAGCACTAAGACGCCCCCTCCATCGAGCTACGAGTATATAGAGATTTTTCAACAATTAGTAACTTCAGAACTCCAGAGGTTCAGGGTTCCCCCCTTCATATCGTAGGAATCTGTCAGAACTGGAAGCTTTGAGAACATTGGAAAGTGATTATCAAACCATCAGATAAGGGTGGAAACCTTGTCATTATGGATCAAGACAAATATTGTAGAAAGTGTTTGGATCTCCTTAAGCACAGAAATGGTTATCAGGTATTACAACATGACCCTACAGATATTTTTCAGGGGGATCTCCGGTCCATTCTTAAATCTGGTCTAGAGAAAAGGGTCATTAGCGAGGCAGAATACCATTTTATGTTACCTATTACACCACAAATCGCCACCTTTTATGGACTCCCCAAAGTCCACAAAGGGACGAGTCCTTTAAAAGGTCGCCCGATTGTATCATGGGTGAATTCCCTAACACAAAACCGTGAGCTATATCTGGATCTGCATCGTATACGAGGGACACAATGAACTTCTTGAATAAAATAGAAACGTTGGTGCTTGATCCCTCCTGTCTACTTGCCAGTATTGATGTTGAATCCTTGTATAGTAGTATCCCGCATAACAAAGGACTCCTGGTAGTAGCACACTATCTTAGTACATGAGGGACATTTTTTAATGCCCACAACCATTTTGTTATGACCTTGCTCGAGTTCACTCTGAAGCACAATTTCTTCTTGTTCAATGGGCGGTTCTACCACCAGCTCAGGGGGCTGGCGATGGGGTGCCACTGTGCCCCCACGTATGCCAACCTCTTCCTGGGCTGGTGGGAGGACAATATAGTTTTTCCCGGCCACAGGACATGGTGGAACGAGAAGATAACCTTTTGGACAAGGTATATAGATCATGTTTTCTCTCCCTTCCCGAGTATAACATACCGTAGGGGCAGGAGCCTCAGGGATCGACTGGTACATAGCCACTATGTCCCTCCTGTGGCACCTGGGACGTGGCTGGACCGCCTGTGCGTTCATTTCTGTGTCTAAAACAATCACATGCTCAGCCACTAACAACATTTTCACCATTCGGGATTTTGTTAATTGTAAAGGGGTCATCTATATTTGTCAGTGACCCTGCCCCAAGGATTATATCGGGAAAACATTCAAAGAACTTAGAAAAAGGATATGAGAGCATGTAAATGATGTCAGGAAGAAAAATATCACGTCAGTTGCCATTCACGTCAATGAATATCATGGAGGGAACCCACAAGTCCTAAAATTCTCAGCTCTGAAACTTGTCCCTCTCTCCCCCAGGAAGGGAGATTGGGACAAGAAAATTCTCGAGAGAGAGGCCAAATGGATATATAGATGTAGATCACGGTCACTCTCTGGCCTTAATGCGAGGCTGACTTTCACCTGTTTCATTTAATATTTTATTGGATCTGAGGACTTTGGAGTTTGCTTCTTACTGGGTCTCCAATTATGGGATATCGCTGATAGTCGTAACTGGTCATGAATGCAAAAAGCATTCATATGAACGCATTTCAGGGTGATAATAATCTGAGGCCCCCCTAGTGTGTTTTCTTTTCAACCTGATTATTTGTATCTAGTTTAATGTTCAGGCGAGCTACAACTGTAGTACGTGCTTTCTAGATGCGGTACTATTATGAGGCCTTTTTTTTGTATGTAGGGAGGCATAGTTCCTTTCAGCATAGGATATAGCTCCCCTGTACATATGGGCATAATATAATGGTGCATGGTATTTAAGTAATTGCGGTTGCCCCTCCCCTCCTTGCTACATCGCTCCTCCTTTTGTTCTCTTTGGTTTAGGCCGATAGTGGTCTGCATGCGGGGCGTGTCTCTAGAGTATGGAAGCAAACTGAGCCTCCTAGAACGCTCCTCCCCGTCTGTATCTCGGCAAAGTTGGAGCGCATGCGGGACATCAAACCGGAAGTGACGCGTGCGTTCCACGAGATCAGAAGTGGAGGCACGGCGTGCGCTCCATAGATCGGAAGCGCCGTCATCTCCGCTGTGGGACGCGCACGGCCGCCGCCATTTAAACTTCCATAGCACTAACATGCCTCACCGATGACTTGGCAAGAGGCAGTCAGCACTTGAAGGGGGCACATCACTTTTGTAAGTTTATAACTTTGTCAGATATGTTTCCACCTTGCGTAGGTATTTAGTTAGTAGACGTATATTTGTCTTCTATTTATAGGTGGCATTTCTTCCCTATAAAAGTGAGGAATCTGTGATGTCATCGGCTGCTTTTGGTGTACTCAGCTTCTATCATAAGGTTTGCCTTTTTTGTATTATTATCCATGGATGAAGTATGTTACCGATTTGATTTATATGTACTCAGCTACTTTCTTTATATGTACTCAACTATGATCAACCCCCTGAGGAACCCAGTAAGGGGTAAACGCGTCGGGGTGTAATTATCAACCAATTATTATCAAGGGATATTTTGTCACTCTCTTTGTATAGGGCCTCCTAGGGTCAGTTAGGGCAGGTACGAGGACAGGGAAATCCCACCATCAGGGATTGTCCCTGGGCACAGGCATAGTTAGGGCTTGTACAAGGAGAGTTTTTCCTCTTTTTCTCCCCTGCACTAATATTATTGCCCCAGGCCTCTCATTTCTGTCACTGGTATTGCCCTAGGTATTGCCCCTATCTAAGCTACTCACACATTCCATTACTGGAACTATCCAGTGGATGTCACATGCTCAGTGGTAGTTAGGCCATATCTTTGCCTTTGTTTATTGAATTATATCCGTCTTGGTATATAGGGAGTTTTTTTTTCTTTTCTCTATTAAAAGTTAAGTCTTAAGGGTCCTAAAATAATTTTGCTTGATGTTTTAGCACTTTCTTCAGAAGGACATTGGAAATATCTTTGAAGCGGTTACTACCTCTTGGGGTAGGGCCTTCCATAGTGTGTCTGCTCTAACTATAAAGAGTCCTTTCCGGTACTGAAGTATGAACCGCCTTTCCTCCACATGTAATGAATGTCCCCTGGTCCTCTGTAAAGTCCTCGGGATGAATAAATCCTGTTCCGGTTCTTTGTACTGACCACAAATGTACAGGTGAAACTCGAAAAATTTGAATATTGCGCAAAAGTCCATTTATTTCAGTAATGCAAATTAAAAGGAATTGCATTAATGCAGCTTAAAATTAGAATTTTGTGAAAAGGTTTAATATTCTAGGCTCAATGTGTCGCACTCTAGTCAGCTAATTAACCCATACCCCCTGAGCAAAGGGGACCTGAGATTGTGACTTTGGGGTTTCATAAGCTGTAAGCCATAATCATCCAAATTATAACAAATAAAGGCTTGAAATATCTCGCTTTGCCTGTAATGAGTCTCATATGTTAGTTTCACATTTTAAGTCAAGAGGTTAGATGTAAGTCAATAGAAAATTATAAAATGCATTACATTTTTTTTTTTTTTAGGTCCATGACATTTTTTTCAAAGCACACATTACTCTGGGTATGGCAGCATGGCTAAAATGTGTGAATAAAAAATGCCATAAAAAAAAAAAAAAAAAAAATGCCACAGAAGAATTAGGTGTGAAGGAGGCCCTACAGTGATTTAGGGTCTGGTCTGGAGTCTGATGTCGACCCCACCCCATTCTAAATTTGGCATTGTGTTACCGCTATGTCCATACCCTTCACCCCCCTCCTTGGTGGGTACAGCTGCTGGAGCTCTCATCTGCCTTCTTCTGCTCTCTCTACAGTGGTCCATTCCATCTTGCTGCTCCCTCCTGATGGCTCTGGCTGCCTCTTGCTTGCTCTCACCAACTGCAAGGTGTGCATGATCTCTGACTCTTAAAGGGTTAGTGTGGACACCTTAATCTTCCCCTTGGCCAACTCAACTCCCTTTCTCTGGAAGGGTGCCTCAAGCTATAGGTTCAAGTTAGCCAGTTTCCAGCAAAAACTACTTTTCCTGTTTTCGGATTTGACCCTTTGCTGACTGACCTAACCTTTGTCTGTTCCTCATTTAAAATTTTTGCACTATTTACTTGATTGCTTATATGTTTTGCCTGGTCCCTCGGTGAATATGGTTTTGCCTGATCCCTCGGTGCTCCCCACCGGTGTCTCTTGATCCCTGTGGGTCAGCAGTCACTGAACGGAGACTACTTCAAGAGCTAGCTGCCCAGTGGTTCCCCTGCAACGGAGTCCAGATCCCCGCATAGGGGTTAAAAGGGTAAAAGTCGGGGTGGTGGCACTTACATAACACCCTTAGGAGTCAAATCTTTTTAGCGGCACAGCGGATCCACAACTACTGCCGTAACTGCAGTTCCTGCAGAAATTGTGCCTTTTTTTTTTTTTTTTGTCGACTTGCCGACAAGCATGAGATCACTCTCGCCTTCCACATACAGCCCCCAACCACCCTGCTGGGTGGTATGGGACTGGCACTTGGCAGTCATATACGAAAACACCCACAGGAATGTCGCTACCATTTTGCATCTTCCTGAGCTTTACGGTACAAAGTTTGCGCTCAGAGACATATTTGTAGACCAACCTAAATTTCCCCGAACTGAACGTCGTGCGAACAAAGGAATGAAAGGGAAAAACCAAAAGCAAGTAAAGATAAAAGAGACCGAACAATGTGAAAGAGAGCGGGACACAGCGGCATCGTCACATTAATCGCCATCATTTAGATTTCTCCCGCTGTCCTTATTATGCAGATTGCCAGAAAATAGGGCGTTATTCTCTTACACTAAACCCTTAGCTCCTGCCCCTCCCCGCTTGCCCGTGTTCAGGCACACAGCTGACTTGGAAAAGAAGAAGAAAATGCAAACAAAACGCTCTCATTAATCCCTTGTGTGTCACTTTATTTGTGCAGATGAAAAGACTTCAGACATAAAAAAAAATTGCGGCCAATGAAAGGAGTCGCCGCACATTTCCCAAATCAGAGCGGATTTAACTCTTGGGCTTTTGTCTGGTGGCTCAGCCTCTGCGTCACAGCGCCTCTTTGTGAATGGAACAATACGGGAGGATTGCTAAATATACAAGATGCCACAAAGCCTACAAAATATCTCCACACAGCAAATGGAAGCAAGAAAAGTAGGCTGAAGGTAATGAAACCATAAGAAGTTACAGCACAGTCCAATCAGGAGCTGCACTCAGAGTTCTGCTACTTTCCTGTTAGTCCTTGAACTGAATGAATTCGCATCATCCAGTTTAATCAGGACCCGCAATTGTGTTGTGGCACACGCGCAGCTGCACCTGTGGGTGCGCCACTGTTGTCCTGGGCACTCAAATACTGCATTTTACCCTTGGTGCATGGACGTTGGCACCTACATGTATCAGATCACTGACTGGGTGGTGTTATCCGGGCACATCATGTGAATGTGTATGTTTCTATTACCCTCTGTGCACCATATAGGGCAGTGATGGAGAACAATTAGAGACAGAGTTCCCGCACTGTAACCCAAAACCCATTTATTAAGTGCCAACACGCCAATCTAGTATATCCTCCATGTACTTTATCACTTAGCTATAACAACCTGCCTACATTCAGTGCGCTGCCCGTGCTTTTCATAGTGCGCCCTGCGCTGATGAATGGCAGGAAAAGTCTAAGGCATACTGGTACACCACAGACTTTATCCAGGGTGCGGGTGCCTACAGAGAGGGCTCTGAGTCCGCCTCTGGCATCTGTGCCATAGGTTTGCCACCACTGATATAGGGTGTCAATAGTTGGAACTTCTCAAGGCACCATCCAATGTGGGTCCTGTGGTCATTGTACAGTACTCCTGGGACAAGTGGGTTACTACAGCAATCAAAAAAGGGGGAAATGACATTTCCCAGAATGCTCTGCACCCTGAAAGATACTCTGTTACAGGTGGTTCAGTACATCAATATTGATTCACTCCAAGTGACTCTACGAGCAGAATAGTGAGTGCAGCTCTGGAGTATAATACAGGATGCAACTCAGGATCAGTACAGGATAAGTAATGTAATGTATGTACACAGTGACTCCACCAGCAGAATAGTGAGTGCAGCTCTGGAGTATAATACAGGATGCAACTCAGGATCAGTACAGGATAAGTAATGTATGTACACAGTGACTCCACCAGCAGAATAGTGAGTGCAGCTCTGGAGTATAATACAGGATGCAACTCAGGATCTGTACAGGATAAGTAATGTATGTACACAGTGACTCCACCAGCAGAATAGTGAGTGCAGCTCTGGAGTATAATACAGGATGCAACTCAGGGTCAGTACAGGATATGTAATGTATGTACACAGTGACTGCACCAGCAGAATAGTGAGTGCAGCTCTGGAGTATAATACAGGATGTAACTCAGGATCTGTACAGGATAAGTAATGTATGTACACAGTGACTCCACCAGCAGAATAGTGAGTGCAGCTCTGGAGTATAATACAGGATACAACTCAGGGTCAGTACAGGATATGTAATGTATGTACACAGTGACTGCACCAGCAGAATAGTGAGTGCAGCTCTGGACCAGCTGTTCCTGAGCTGTGATTACCTGTGGGTGTGGTCGCCTGTGGCTGTGTGTAGCTGCTGCTGCTGCTGCTCCTGAGCGTTTGGAGGAAAATCTATCCACCTGAGGCCGGCTCTCTCCTCCCCAGGGGGAGAGTGGGTTCTCAGGCATGAGCGAGGGAAGCAAGCCCCAGGCTCCTGTTCCCAGCGGCAGGCCTTTAGGGGACAGGAGAAGCCAGCGTTTGGCCTGCATGGAGGACTCAGGGGTAAGAAGATCTGGCAGGAGTCGCAGTAATGTGGCTTCTGTCTCCCCTGAGTCTGAGGGTAGTAGGAAGAGCCGCAAGGCTGGATCCGCTAAGGAGGACCCGAATGCCAGCATGGGTGAGAGTGGCCCTTCCGGGGCCCAGCAAAAGCCGAGTGTTCACAGAGGTGAAGCAGATCTTGAGGAGGAAGGCTGGGGCGTACTGAGGGCCCGGGAGTCCATTTCCACCTACGGATCCCGGGTCATGAGCCACCTCCGTGAGTACGAAGACGCGACTAAGACCCTGAGGAGGCTCCGGGAGGAGCTGCGCGGCTTGAAGTCTTGTGTTGGAGTGGCCCCAAAGAGGAAGAAGCAGGGGCTGGAGAACCAAATAAAGCAGCTACAAGCTGACATTGGCGAGATTGAGCAAAGGCGGACTGTACTCCGAGATAAAAGCGGCCCGTTTAAGGAAAAACTCCTAAACGAGGAACGTTTTCGGAAGATGGCGGAGGAGAAGGGGCAGATGGGGCAGCAGCCTGACAGCCAGGTGGAGAAGGAACCAGTCGTGCAGGAGGAGGATGATGATGATGACCAGCAAGATCCACCTGGCAGCCTGCAGGAGCAGATTCCGTACAGTGGGCCCCCTGCACGCCAAATAGCAAGGTCACCCAGCTGCGGCTCGGGGGATGAGTATGAGACCTGCAGCCCGGGAGGGGCCCTAGTGGAGGAGATCCAGCTCCTGGAGTCCCCAGTGCGTTTCCAGGACTTATGCTTTGGTGATGAGTTGCCACCGGAGACGCCTGGGGAAGGAAAGAAAAAGGCTAAGAAGACCAAGCTCCAGGAGCAGGTAAGATATGTATACACCCCCCTCCCTGGGACCCCCGGGTCGACCGCAGGGCCGGCTCACTGTATTAGCCCCTCTTCTCAGCCCAGCCCGTGTCCTGCAGTGGACTCGGTGCAGGAGAGAGGGGAGAGCGAGGTATCCGATATGGTGGTGAGCTCCGTCTCTGTTTGCAGTAACGGGGATGGAGCTGGTGCGACACCGGCTGAAAAGCCGGACAGGAAGGTTACTGCGGAGGATGAGAGAAAAATCTCTGGCGCTGGAGTTTGCTCCCTGATGGGAGGAGGGGGTGGCTCCACGCCACAGATGGCTGCAGGAGCTCCGATGGCTCCAACCGCTGATGACGCTGTTCCCTCGGGCCAGCAGAGGCATGAAGGAGCTGTCGGAGCTATGACGGTTACGCCTCCCAATGAAGGTCAAGAACTGAGGCCAAAGCCTTTGTTTTGTATTGGCGCTGCTGGTACAGATGAGCGGCGCCATGAAAGAACAGATCAGCAGCGTTTGGATCAGCGGCGCCCGGTAATGGATCAGCGGCGCCCAAAAGTTGTAAATGGTAGTACTGAGGAAGCGGAGGGCAATGATAAAAGTGGGGTTGGGGCTGTGGCCTGTCTTTTGGGGGCAGCTCCGACCCCAGGGCCCAGTGATGCTGAGGTACCAATAATTACACCAAAACACACCGGTTCAGCCAGTATGAGTGAGGGAGCAGGTGGGGGGCAGAAAATTATTTTTAATAAAAATATGTCTGGGGGTTTGGATGGTGGAGTGAATGGTGTTAGGAGGGAAGGAAGGGAGGTCGCAGAATCTGTTGTAAGTAAGGCTGGTTTGGGGATGGAAGATATGGAAGTGGGTGGTGGAGGGTCTTTGGTAAGTGGGGAGGGTGTGGAACCTGGTCCGGTTGCCCCCCCGGCTGTGGCAGCCCCTGTGCGCAGTTTTGCTACTGTCACAGCCGGGGTGAGTAGGGGACCCTCCTTGTCCTCTGGCTCTGGGGACGGCGTTTTGCAGCGGCGTCTTCTGGAGGCTCTAAAGAGAGGGGAGAGCACAATCAATGTAGAGGGGAGGGAGGTTGATCTATCCTTTTGGATAGATAGGCATGGCCTCTCAGCCTTCCGAGAGCAAAGGAGCGGGGAGACCACGTGGTCCCTCCCGACAGCTGGGCAGGGTGCTCTCCGTAGGAATGTGGTCCGTCTGAGGTGGAGGGGCAGTGATACATGTCCTTCAAGATCAGAAGTTGTTGAGCTCCTTCTAAAGATGGGCTTCAAGGCGACAGACATCTACGCCTTGATACATCCCTATGGGACCCCTGAGTTCGATGTCAGCTTTGTTCGGCCGGAGGGACTTGAGCTCTTCTGGTCGAACTATGAGATGGCAAAGGACGAGCCCAGCTGGCGAGATTTTGCCGTCCAGGCAGTGTCTCGTCAGAACAATGTGAAGAGGGTGACCGTTCTAACCCGTAACGAGTCACTCTCGTGTATTGACATCATGACGTGGCTCGGCCGATATGGGGAGGTGGTGGAGGTTCCCAAGAAGAACAGGGATGAACATGGCATCTGGTCTGGGGCCTGGACGTTCATGGTAAAACTTAGGCTTTTAGGAAACACAGTTACTCACATACCATCTGCCACCTTCCTTGGAAGGGATCGCATCCAGATTTTCTACCAGGGTCAGCCGAAGCTCTGTCACAGATGCGGCAGCCCCACACACTTCAGTGCTAACTGCACTGTACAGAAGTGCGCGCTGTGTGGGGAGATTGGCCACCTCGCTGCATCATGTGCAGAGATTAGGTGTCACCTGTGTGGTGACTTAGGTCACCCATTCAGTCGCTGCCCTCATTCCTTTGCCAATGCGGTCAATGCCCCGGCGGGAGGAAGCCGTGAGGCCAATTCTACTGGGGCAGGGGCTGGCAGAAGTGAAGGAACAGAGGGGCCAGGGAAGAAAAGTAAGCAAAAGACGCCTGCCCAACTGAGGCGTCAGGAAAATCGCAGAAGGGAGAGGGAGATGGGTGAATCCTGGGAACCTCAGGCAACTGGGGAAGCTGGGATGACCCCTGATCTCACCCCTGAGACTGCTGCTACTGCTGAGGCCCAAAGGGACAGTGAGCTGGATGAGGAAATTAGGAGGATCCAGGAAGAGGAAGGTGCCATCTCCTCATTATCCCCCCATGACGGGGGAAGTGGGGGATGGCAAAAGCAGGGTAATAAACGTACAGGGAAAAAGGGAGATTTAAGATCTTCTCCCACCCGCCAGATGCCAAAGGAAGGTACAACCAACCCCCCTCTGATTAGTCTCTCAAACCGGTTCCAAGCCATTGGTGACACCTCCCCCTCCTCAGGGGAGGGAGCCGGTGGGGAGGTTTCGGGAGTCGCGGTGACACCTGGGCCTGCGGGGGACGCCGAGCCTCCTTCTACTGGGGAAAACATGTCCTCAGGGGTGGGGGCTGGCTTGGAGTCAGAGCACAAGGGCAGAGGTGAAATGGACACATCTGTTTGTTTGAAGAGGGGTAAGCCATCATCTGATGAAAAAGTTGGTGGGGGCAGTGGGAAAAGAAAGCCATCTAATTCAATCACCCATGATGGCGGCACTCACTCCGTTGACGCTGGCGTCCATTAATGTCGCCAGCATTAAGTCAGATACGGCTAGATTTGCGGCCTTTGATTTTTTCAGCCGGGTTGAAGCTGACATTTTGTTTTTGCAGGAGACCAGGCTGCCAGATTTGGCATCTGTATTTAAAGCTAAAAGGGAGTGGCGACGCGGATCCTCCTACTGGTCTCTTGCGGCCGAGCCGTATAGCGGGGTGGCAGTCCTTTTTACTGCACCGGTAGAATGCCGACGGGTTATTGAATTAGAAATGGGGAGGTGCCTGATCCTGGATGTCCTCATGAGGGGACAAGAACTTCGTCTAATTAACATCTATGGTCCCCAGTCCAAGTGGGACCGTAAGTGTCTCTTCATGAGGATCAAGCCCTATCTTTTTACAAGTCGGCAGGTGGTCTTTGGAGGGGACTTCAATACTGTCACGAGGCCCCAGGATAGGGGAGGTTCCAGGGACAAGCTGACTTACGACAGCATTGCGCTTAATAAAATAGCTAGTGAGGCTCGTCTGGTGGATGTCCACATCCGGCACACCCCAGGCCACCCGGGGTTCACCTATCATAGGGCTAGTTGTAGGTCTAGAATAGACAGGTTTTATTTAAAGGAGGAAGCCGTCTCTTCAGCCGTGTCCGCTGTGGAGGTGGAGTTCTCCGACCACTGTATGATTTTGTTTTCTCTGAATGTTGCAGAGACCCCCCGAATGGGAAGGGGCTACTGGAGGCTCAATTCGTCTCTCTTGGAAGAAGCGGAGATAAGACAGTCCTTTGAGGATTTCGTTCAGAGCCAGGTACCATTGCTGGATCTCTGCGGCAGTAAGTCTGAGTGGTGGGAGATCTTCAAGGAAAGGGTGGGGAGATTCTTCCGCCAGCTCTCGAGCCTCAGGAGTCTGAGTAAGTATCGCCTGTATCAGGGCCTGAGGAGGAAACTCGAATGTCTTGTCTCGACTGGGGGTAGCCGTGAGGAGATCTCCAGAGTGAAGTCTTTGCTTATGAGGTGTCTGTACGATAGGCACGCATCTTTGGTTTTTGAGAGGGATTACGGGAAATACCGCTCGCCCGACCCTTACAAAAACTGCAGGATGTCAGTGAGTAGTAAGATTGTGTCAGGACTGATTGATAGTACGGGTTCTCTGAGAAGGTCCAGATCAGGGATCCTGGAGGTTGTCAGATCCTTTTACTCACATCTCATGGCAAGGAGGGATCTTGATCGTGATAGGATATCGGCTTTCCTGACTGAAACTGTCCCTGAACCAGGGGTAGACCCCTCTCTTGACGGTTTGATGGAAATGATCAGTGAAGAGGAAGTCAGTCTGGTGATTGAGGGGCTTGCTCCCAAAAAATCACCTGGTCCGGATGGCTTAACATCTGAGTTTTACAAGACCTTTAAGGACACCTTAGTTCCCCTCTTGACTGAGGTATTAAATGAGTGTCTCTCCTCGGGTACTCTACCAAAGTCAATGAGGAGGTCGGCCCTGATCATCCTGTCAAAGGGTAAAGATCCTTTCCACATTGAGAATTGGCGTCCCATAGCGCTCCTCGGTGTGGACAGAAAGATTTTGGCAAAGGTGCTATTTAATCGGCTGGTGAAGTTTGCACCCCAGCTCCTTTCTGGGGCCCAGCATTGCTCTGTTCCCGGCCACAGTACTTTTAGTGCTGTGCTCAGTGTCCGGGAGGCCGTGGAGCAGGGCAGGGCAGGTCACTGGAAGGGGTACATGCTGTCCTTGGATCAGGCAAAAGCATTTGATCGTGTTAACCACGAGTACCTCTGGTCTGTCCTTCTGAGATATGGCCTGCCCGGGGGGTTTGTTGATTGGCTTAAGACCTTGTATGCAGGGGCAGAGAGTTTCCCGCTTGTGAATGGTTGGATTGGGCGTCCTTTTGGGGTGGGATCTGGGGTTCGCCAGGGTTGTCCTCTGAGCCCGCTTTTGTATGTGTTCGCGATCGATCCCTTCCTTAGAGGGGTTGATCGTGGGCCGTTGGCGGGCATCGGGATGGACCGGGCGGCTCCGGAGACTACACTGAGGGTGGTGGCGTATGCTGATGACGTAACTATCTTTGTGTCTTCGAGAGGGGAGGCAGAGTGGGTACTGTCTGAGGTAGAGCGCTACTCAGAGTCATCTGGGTCCAAGATCAACCGAGATAAGTGTGAGAGTCTCTGGCTGGGAGGTGGAGATCCTGGTTTTGATCTCCCGGACACCCTTCCAGAGCCCCAGGAATCTACAAAAGTCCTCGGCATTGAATTTGGCCAGGGGGATTACCCCCATCAAAATTGGGATAGCAGGCTTAAGATTGCCGCTCAGAAGGTGGACCAGTGGAAGGGTTGGTCTTTAACCCTCAGGGAAAGGGTGAACATTATCAAAACCTACCTGATCCCTTTGCTGTTATATCTGGGCAGTGTGTGCGTCTTGCCGGAACCTTTCTGGACTCGGGTCTACAGTCTGTTCTTCCAGATGTTATGGGGAAACAGACTGAACCTTGTCAAGAGGGAGGTTACTTACCGTACGAGGAGACTAGGAGGGTTGGGTATGGTCAACCCTGTGGTGTTCCTGGTGAACACCTTTATTAAGATTAATCTCTCGAACCTCTGGCAAGAGAGGGCTCCTCTGTGGGTAGCCTCCTGTCGGGGATGGTTTCGGCCTTTCTTCCAGGAATGGGAGACAGGGGGGCAAGTGAAGGATCTCCGCACACCACATGGGCATCTCCCGGCTTATGCTGCCCTGGTTCTGAAGGTATTACGTCGGTGGAGTCTGGGGATGTGGGAAATCAGGACTCAGTCAAGGAGACTCCTTGACCAGAGGGTTCTGTTGACCCATTTCCAGAAACCTCTGGCCCTCAGGGACTGCCCAGGTCGGGATCTGAGGGTTGGGTTACGGCTTTTAAATTCCAATAGGATCCCCTTGAAGTTCTTTGACTTGACTTGGCGCTGCTTCCATGGGAAACTGTGTGTGAGGGACAATCTGAAGTGTAGGAGCTCTGAGGACAGGGGGTGTCCCCGTGAGGAGTGCGGTGGTGTGCTGGAAAGCATGGACCACTTCCTGCTTCATTGTCCCTTTAACACAGAGGTTTACACCAGGGTGGGGACCTCCATTGGCTGGCCTAGGCTGGTCACTCTCTCCTATGCGGAATGGGCCTATGGAGCATTCAGACACCTGGGTGGTAGGGACCTTTGCACTTTATTCCTAGTCAGCTCAGTGGTCAGGTACTACACGTGGCATGCACGGTGTTTAGTTTCGACGCAACGCAAAATCCTCCCCGAGGATGAGGTGGTTAGGAACATTCTCGGAGACCTGGTGAAGGTGCGCTCTCTGGAGTACGAGAGGTTGGGGGCGGGTAGAGCCTCTCTCCTCTGGAGGGGTTTTGCCTTTAGGGTACCCTAGCCTGTTGTCTCCCCTCCCGGTGGTGGGCTGAAGCTGACACTGTAGATTTTTGTTTTGTTTTGGTGGCTGTATGAGGACATAGGGCTTGCAGGCGCCAAACTTGGGCTTTAATGGGTTGTGTGTGGCTGAAAAGCCTCACGGTGGGTGGTGAGGTTAAGGTCTACTATGTAATGTACTATGTAATGTAGTTTATATGTCTTTATGTCTATATATATATTTGTATATTTGTATAGGTTGAGTTGTCGGGTGTAGTGTTAGGTTGGGTGGTGGGTAAATGGGGGGAGGGTTCCATGGAACATTGGGGACTTTGGGACATATAAGAAAATCCTGGGCTGGTTCATGGACGTCTGTTATCATGTACTGGGGGCATGGGATGCGGGACCAGCTCAGGGACCAAAAAAAAAAAAAGATATATATATATATATATATAATATATATAAAAAAAAAAAAAATTGTGTGTTGCATTGGGGTGGTGGTGGGTGGGCTTTTTGTAAGTTTAACTTCTGTATTTGTTAAGTGTAGGTAGGTGCAACCGGATCAGGAAGGTTAGTACATGTACATAGATATTGTAAATATTGTACATAGCTGGTGTTCTGTGGCGAGTGGGCTGGACCGGTGCTGTCTGCGCCGCGCTGAGGAGCATCATGTCCTGTATGGTTGGTTTGGTCTCTGTTTTATATATTTATTTATCTGTTTGTTTTAAAATTTTAATAAAAGAAATACAGGATGTAACTCAGGATCAGTACAGGATAAGTAATGTAATGTATGTACACAGTGACTCCACCAGCAGAATAGTGAGTGCAGCTCTGGAGTATAATACAGGATGTAACTCAGGATCTGTACAGGATAAGTAATGTAATGTATGTACACAGTGACTCCACCAGCAGAATAGTGAGTGCAGCTCTGGAGTATAATACAGGATACAACTCAGGGTCAGTACAGGATATGTAATGTATGTACACAGTGACTGCACCAGCAGAATAGTGACTGCAGCTCTGGAGTATAATACAGGATGTAACTCAGGATCAGTACAGGATAAGTAATGTAATGTATGTACACAGTGACTGCACCAGCAGAATAGTGACTGCAGCTCTGGAGTATAATACAGGATGCAACTCAGGATCAGTACAGGATAAGTAATGTAATGTATGTACACAGTGACTCCACCAGCAGAATAGTGAGTGCAGCTCTGGAGTATAATACAGGATGCAACTCAGGATCTGTACAGGATAAGTAATGTATGTACACAGTGACTCCACCAGCAGAATAGTGAGTGCAGCTCTGGAGTATAATACAGGATGCAACTCAGGATATGTACAGGATAAGTAATGTAATGTATGTACACAGTGACTCCACCAGCAGAATAGTGAGTGCAGCTCTGGAGTATAATACAGGAGGTAACACAGGATATGTACAGGATAAGTAATGTAATGTATGTACACAGTGACTCCACCAGCAGAATAGTGAGTGCAGCTCTGGAGTATAATACAGGAGGTAACACAGGATATGTACAGGATAAGTAATGTAATGTATGTACACAGTGACTCAACTTTTTATGCAGAATAATCTTATATATTGTGAAATGATGGGCATATAGCACTGTGCATGTATGCATGTTTCTATCGGTTCATTTCAATAGGTCTGGTGAATATACCGCTACCAGAAATCACAGCTGTCTGCAAGTAATAACACATCCTACAGGTTAAAATCCAATTGATCTTTTCTCCCAAAGAGAGAACCATCATGGCATGGGAACATACATATAGATCCTCCAAGAAAAATTACCCCTTACTACAGATAGAGTAAATTAAATGCAAAATTTGGAAATTTAACCTGAATTTGTGTGATTCCATTTGGCAGAATGAAGGAGAGAGCGAGAGATGCGGGTCAGTCAGTCAGTACAGTCCCACAGCCAAGATGTGCCATAATGACACCTGATGTTATGTAATGAAGACGGCTACAAAAAACCCCCCATAAAATACACATACAAACATAAATGGCCTATGGCTTACATTCTGGGGTATTCCACAGAGAAGCCCATTCCATCGCCCACTTTGATCAGACTGTGGACCAGCTTTTCCGCAACAGCTGCGCTGCGGTGGCTGAACAGCAGAAGCCAGTTGGACAGAGGCTTGGCGCAGATCATCCTCCCGTCCCGTGTATCTCGAGACCAGTCGGCAGCAGACGCAGGCTGGCACTGGAAAATAAAATATTTAATATATCTTTAACCCCTTAAGGACTGGGCCCATTTTAGTTTTTTCCTCCCCACATTCCAAAAGCCATAACTTTTCACATTTTCCGCTCACACGCCATATAAGGGCTAATTCTTGTGTGAAACAAGTTGTATTTTTAATGACACCTTGTAATTTCCCATGTCTTGTATTGGAAAACGGGACAAAAATTATTTGCTGATTGAAATAAAAACAAATCCACAATTCCGGCAAGGCTCTTGGGGTTTTGATATTTCAGTGCTCACTGTCCGCTAATGACACAATGTCCTTATTCTGCAGGTCAGTACGATTACGGTGATACCAAATGTGTATCGTTATTTTGTTTAACTACTTTAAAAATAAATAAAAACCTCAGAAAAAAACGTAAACTTTCTTTGCATCGTCATTTTCTGCCAGCCCTAATTTTTTTATATTTCCATCTACAGAGCTGTATGACGGCCTGTTTTTTGACGGGTGAACTGTAGTTTTTATTGGTTCTATTTTTGGGGTATGCATGGCTTTTAGATCACTTTTATTACATTTTTTTGGAGGGGGGACAAGGTGAACAAAAAATTACGGCAATTCCTGTTTATTTTTGTATGTAAAATTGGGAATGGAATTTTTTTATATACAGTACAGACCAAAAGTTTGGACACACCTTCTCATTCAAAGAGTTTTCTTTATTTTCATGACTATGAAAATTGTAGATTCACACTGAAGGCATCAAAACTATGAATTAACACATGTGGAATTATATACATAACAAAAAAGTTTGAAACAACTGAAAATATGTCATATTCTAGGTTCTTCAAAGTAGCCACCTTTTGCTTTGATTACTGCTTTGCACACTCTTGGCATTCTCTTGATGAGCTTCAAGAGGTAGTCACCTGAAATGGTTTTCACTTCACAGGTGTGCCCTGTCAGGTTTAATAAGTGTGATTTTTTGCCTTATAAATGGGGTTGGGACCATCAGTTGCGTTGTGGAGAAGTCAGGTGGATACACAGCTGATAGTCCTACTGAATAGACTGTTAGAATTTGTATTATGGCAAGAAAAAAGCAGCTAAGTAAAGAAAAACAAGTGGCCATCATTACTTTAAGAAATGAAGGTCAGTCAGTTCGAAAAATTGGGAAAACTTTGAAAGTGTCCCCAAGTGCAGTCACAAAAACCATCAAGCGCTACAAAGAAACTGGCTCACATGCGGACCGCCCCAGCAAAGTAAGACCAAGAGTCACCTCTGCTGCGGAGAATGAGTTCATCTGAGTCTCCAGCCTCAGAAATCGCAGGTTAACAGCAGCTCAGATTAGAGACCAGGTCAATGCCACACAGAGTTCTAGCAGCAGACACATCTCTAGAACAACTGTTAAGAGGAGACTGTGTGAATCAGGCCTTCATGGTAGAATATCTGCTAGGAAACCACTGCTAAGGACAGGCAACAAGCAGAAGAGACTTGTTTGGGCTAAAGAACACAAGGAATAGACATTAGACCAGTGGAAATCTGTGCTTTGGTCTGATGAGTCCAAATTTAAGATCTTTGTCCAACCACCGTGTCTTTGTGCGACGCAGAAAAGGTTAACGGATGGACTCTACATGCCGGGTTCCCACCGTGAAGCATGGAGGAGGAGGTGTGATGGTG
Source organism: Bufo gargarizans (assembly GCF_014858855.1). Taxonomy (NCBI): domain Eukaryota; kingdom Metazoa; phylum Chordata; class Amphibia; order Anura; family Bufonidae; genus Bufo; species Bufo gargarizans. The sequence goes on from NC_058082.1 coordinate 26,225,348, forward strand.
TGGGGGTGCTTTGCTGGTGACACTGTTGGGGATTTATTTAAAATTGAAGGCATACTGAACCAGCAGGGCTACCACAGCATCTTGCAGCGGCATGCTATTCCACCCGGTTTGCGTTTAGTTGGACCATCATTTATTTTTCAAAAGGACAATGACTCCAAACACACCTCCAGGCTGTGTAATGGCTATTTGACCATGAAGGAGAGTGATGGGGTGCTGTGCCAGATGACCTGGCCTCCACAGTCACCGGACCTGAACCCAATTGAGATGGTTTGGGGTGAGCTGGACCGCAGAGTGAAGGCAAAAGGGCCAACAAGTGCTAAACATCTCTGGGAACTCCTTCAAGACTGTTGGAAGACCATTTCAGGTGACTAGCTCTTGAAGCTCATCAAGAGAATGCCAAGAATGTGCAAAGCAGTAATCAAAGCAAAAGGTGGCTACTTTGAAGCACCTAGAATATGACATATTTTAAGTTGTTTCACACTTTTTTGTTATGTATATAATTCCACATGTGTTAATTCATAGTTTTGATGCCTTCAGTGTGAATCTACAATTTTCATAGTCATGAAAATAAAGAAAACTCTTGGAATGAGAAGGTGTGTCCAAACTTTTGGTCTGTACTGTATATATTTTTTTACTTTCTCCACAGTGAGGCCTCATTCGCTTCTCCGTGTCTGTGATGACATCAGTGACAAGATGGTCAGTGGTTCATCCATGAAGGATCCGTGTTTGTACTCGTTTCTACATTTTATCAATCAGTTTATGGGGCTCCCTGAAGCCACAGGCACCAGAACGGAGCAGGAGGAACAGCATCATAGTGTATTGGCCATACCGGGTTATCTGAATGGGAGCGGAGCTGCAGTAACCCGTCAAGGCCACTACACTTTGAATGGAGCTGTGCTTCCAACTTGATTCAAAGTGCTAGCTCCAAAGGGTGTCAGACCCGGCAAATCTGATATTGGCAAGTAGGCTTGAGCGTCTCGACCTTCGGATCATGGATCCGAAGTTGATTTGTTCAAAACCTCTGTTTTTAAAGTTGTTTCCGTACAGCATTAAAATGTATTACCTCCGTGTAGGCCGCAAGTCACGCGAGACTCCGGTGAATTACTACCGTTTTTATATCTGCGTATTTTAAATCTGAAGTGGGCTTTGGTACCAACGCCCACTTCGGAATCCAATATTAAAATACGCAGATATGAATACTGTAGTAATTCACTGCGACTTCGAGCGAGACGAATTTTGGCTCCACGGAGCCAATATATTTTAATGTTGTACGGAAACAACATTAAAAACAAAGGTTTTGAACGAATCAACTTCGGATCTATGGGGAGGAAAAGGGGTTAATCCCTGTTTTGTTTCCGGCTTATGATGTAGTGCACAGTCCATTACAAGGTGCTTTATTCTTTCGGGCACTTACGATATTGTCCCGCAAGCAAATCTTTTCAGGTGGAATGACGCGCCCGGTGACAGACAGCTGCGCCTCCAGTTGCAGCCCCCATTTTGCTAGTTGTGCGCTCGCCTCCCGACTCCTGTGAAACACATCGATCAGCACATTAATAATGCACGCCGTTACTTCTGTCACTGACCGGCCTTCCTTTCTGGAAAAACCGATGTATGGGAAGGTGGCACGAAACAGGATCCTCCTATCATTAAATATAAATGGCGTTCCAGTGCCAACTTGTAAGAGGTTTGCTAAGTGCAGCCGGCATCCTTCTCACCCCGGGGGGCAGCAGATAAATCAAGCGTATAAACAGATACATGAATGAGGGAATCCAATCACCGGCTGCTGTCACCTGCAGTTACATTACCGATCAAATGAAATGTGAGAAATGTTATCAGAAGGAATACATTAGTTTACGATGGCGGAGGAGCAGCATACAGTGCCCGCCGGGACTCTCAATTAAAGGGATTGTCCAGGATCAGAAAACATCGGTCTGCTTCACGTGAATGGGGATAAGATGCAATACCGTGTACAACAGACAATAGACAAGAGCAGCAATGTTTCTGGGGGAAAGAAAAAATAAAAAGGCACATTTTCCTAAATTTTCTCATCACTAGGCTATGCCATCACTGGATCGGTGGGGTTTCACTTCTGGGACACCCTCAAATCCGGAGAACAGCAGGGCGAAAACCCCTTTGGCAGTTTTACAGGACAGCGGGGGCCATTTACAAAGATCAGCTCTTCATGCCAGTCTTTGTTTTCCCCCCTGCGCTACTGAAGGGTTTGCTTAACTTATGGTTGGACATAAATTAGGCGCAATTCCGGCAGTCCGTGCACCTGGAGTAATAACGACTACAGCCCCTGACTGGAGTGTTCCTCTTTTACGCCTGTTTTGCCAGAGCTGAAATCCTGGCCCCCGCTACTCCTGAGTGGAGGATACAGAGACCCCAGCGCTCCCACAGTAAAGATACCAGCAGCACTGCGCATGCGCAGCAAGTATAGTAAGGCCGATGCCATTACTATATACACTGTTATGAGCAGGCCGAGGCAGAGAGGCGACGTCACCAGCAGAGGGGTGAGGGCGTCGGTGACGTCGCGGGAAGGAGCGCACGGGGGAGGTACTTGGCTCTATGAATGGGCAGCTTGGGCTCTTAGAAAACGCTCTGCTGGGAACTTTGCACCTTAATTTGCATATAGAATAAACATCGTTTTCTGGACATAGAAAATCGACAAAGGTATACCAAAGGTCGGACTGCACTACAGCATGGTAGCAGTACTTATATAGGCCAAATGTTGGTAACAGATTTCCTTTAAAGCTGCACTTGCAAACAGAGGAGGGTCATGAATGGGAATTCCTTAATAGAGCATTGAAAAATATGTTATCTAAACTGGACAACCTCTTAAAGGGAACCTGTCATCAACGTTATGGTGACCTTACTGAGGGCAGCATAAACTAGTGACAGAAATGCTGATGTCAGCGGTGTGTCACTCATCAGCTAAAAGTCAGTGGTTGCCGAGAACCGACATCCTAACCATTGCAGTCCAGGCCTGGAAAAGAGTCCAATCTCCCTGAGAAGAGTCCTGGTTATTCCTAATCTCCTGCGCTCTCGCCCATCTGCTGATGATTGGCAGTTCTCTCCTAGAGAGAAAGGGAGAAAACTAGGTAGAAGACGGTCAGCCATCAGCAGGTGGGTGGGGAGAGTATGTATTTATGAATAACCAGGACTCTTCTCAGGTGGCCGGGACTCTTTTCCAGGCCCAGTCTGCAATGATTGTGATGTTGGTTCTCGGCAACCACTTACTTTTAAATGACAGCCCGCTGAAATCCACTCTCATTGTACTTTGGCCACCTCAACAAAAGCAAATTTCATGTTACAATTTGTAGTGATTTTTGGATATAAGTTGATCAGCTCATTGGCCCACGTTTACTAATGTGGATGCAACTACATGTGGTCATAGACTGTTCAAAACTTTGGTGCATCTAGAATTAGAGCAATCTATAGTTCATCAAGGGGTGTGGTTTAATAAAAGGGGCGTGGCATAGATGGAAAGGGGGCATGACATAAAAGGTAACATTTTATTTTTTTCTTCCGCCTAAAATTGTGCCACTATTTTGGTGCAAAATTCTGCTGCAAATTAGAGGTCGAGCAGGGGTTTTATATTGGTAACTTATCCTCCGGATAGGTCATCAATATCTGATTGGCGGGGTCCAACTCCCGGAACCCCTGCCGATCACCTGTTTGAATAGGAGGCGGCGCTCCATGTGGGAATAGTAATTACAGTACGACAATGCGCAGTGTAATAAGCCTGGAAAAGAGTCACGGCCACCTGAGAAGAGTCATGGTTATTCATAAACTAGCAGAAGGACCCGGCTTCGCACGGGTAGATTTCTTTTAATGTTTGTGTGTGTCGTTAAAAGATATTGACAGTATCCACTATAACAGTGACATCTACACAGCACCCCGCCCCTTTAACAGTGACCTCCACAGAGGCATGCCCCCTTAACAGCAACATCCACAGCACCCTCCCCTTTAACAGTGACCTCCACAGCGGCCGCCCCTTTATTAATGACCTCCACAATACCCTGTCTCATTAACAGTGATTTCCACAATAACCCACCCCCTTACACTGACCTCCACAGCACACTGTTCCCTTAACTGTGACTGCTACAGTTCCCTGTCCAATTAACAGAGACCTCCACAGCGGCCGCCCCCTTAACAGTGACCTCGACAGCATCCTGCCCATTTAACAGTTACCTCCACAGCGGCCGCCCCTTTATTAGTGACCTACACAGTACCCCATCTCCTTAACAGTGATTTCCACAACGCTCCGTCCCCTTAACAGTGACCTCTACAGCAATCTGCCCCATAACAATGACCTCCATAGCGGATCGTCCCCTTAACTGTGACCTCCAAAGCAGCCTGCCCCTAGGGTGGCTAGAGGTCCGGTTTTAGGCCAGACAGTCCGGCTTTTAGACTCTCTGTCCTCTGTTTGGAGCAGGGCCTGGACGGCCACAGGGATGTCCTTTTGAACAGCTCACTCTCAGACAGCAGCACTGTGCTGTCTGACACTGGGTTCACACCTGAGCGTTTTACAGCGCGTTCCTACGCGCTGTAAAGCGCTCAACAAGGAGAAACCAATGATTCCCTATGGGAAGCTCAAAAAAGTACATGAGTTTCTTTGGGGCGTTTTGTCGCGCGTTCCCGTACATAGACATTCGGGAACACGCGACAATGGGCGTTCGCTTGTCTCTGTATGCGCGATTGTAAACGCCGGTACAATCGCACATACAGAGCGCTCCTTTCGGAACGCTCAGGTGTGAACCCAGCCTGAGTGTGAGCTGCAGGGAGAAAGTCACCCTCCCTCCCACCCCTGCAGCTGAAGGAAGCAGATTTTTACCTTCATTTTTTCAATTCCAGTCGGCTGTGGAGTGGGAAGGGCGTGACCTAATTAAGTCTGTCTTTTAAGGGTGGCCTGAATGGCCACCCTACCTGCCCCTGAACTGTGACCTCCACAGCACTCCGCTCCCTTAACAGTGTCATCCACAGCGCCCTGCCCCTTTAAAGTTGATCTGCAGCACTGAAGAAAAATGGCTGGGTTGTTATGGAAACATAGTGTAAAACTGCGTGTATGTGGAGACTAAGGACCTGCGAGGTCATGTTAAGCGTCAAGTGACCGTGATAAGGGTCATGTGACCGTGTGTATGGCAGTTGGGATATGAAGAGAAAGACCTGCAGGCTTCTATTGGCTAATGTAGGTCATGTGATGTGCCATATTTGCATTTTTTTGGGAATATCTCAGGAACGGTGCGTGCTAAAGAGCTGAGACCCGGTCTAAAACCTTCCCAGACACCTGATGAAACTGTGTGGCAAATTTCGTGATTGTAAATGCGACGGTGCGGATTCCTACATACATACATACACTCAGCTTTATATATTAGATTAGCAGAAGGACCCAGCTTTGCTCGGGTACATTTCATCTATTTAATTTAATTTGATGTTTCTGTGTGTCGTTAAAAGATATCGACAGTATCCCCCATAACAGTGACCTCTACAGCACACCGCCCCTTTAACAGTGAACTCCACAGTCCCCCACCCCTTAACACTGACCCCCCCACAGTGTCCTGCCACTTTAAAATGGGACCTCCACAGCCGTCCATCCCATTCACTTTTACCTTCACAGCAGCCCGCCCCTTTAACAGTGAGTTTCACAGCACCCCACTCCCTTGACAGTGACCTCCTCAGGGGCCCGTCCCCTTAACAGTGACCTCCACAGTACCCTGCTGCCTTAACAGTGACCTCACAGTACCCCGCTGCCTTAACAGTGACCTCCACAGCAGTTGCCCCTTTAATAGTGGCCCCTGCCCACTTAACAGTGACCTCCACAGCGGCCTGCCCCCTTAATAGTAACATCCACTGTGAACGCCCCTTTAACAGTGACCTCCACAGTGCCCTGCCCCTTTAATGCTAGGGCTACACGGCGACATGTGTCGCGTGACATTTTGTTTCAACAATTTTTATAATGATAGGCTATGGTGTTGCACTGCGACATGTGACATGCTGCGACTGCGACACAACGTTTGCAAAAAATCCATCCAGGGGGATTTTTCTGCGACTGTCACGTCGCAGTGCAACACTATAGACTATCATTATAAAAATTGTTGCGCGACACATATAGCAGTGTAGTTGTGCCCTATGTGTCACGCAATACGTGTCGTCGTGTAGCCCTGGCCTAAAGCTGACCTACAGCAGTGAAGAAAAATGGCTGGGTTGTTATGGAAACTGTAAAACTGTGTGTATGTGGAGACTAAGGGCCTGCGAGCTTCTATTGGCTGATAAGGGACATGTGACCGTGTGTATGGCAGTTAGGATATGAAGAGAAAGACTTGCAGGCTTGTATTGGCTAATATCTCAGGAACGTTACGTCCTAGAGAGCTGATACACCCCCCCCCCACCCCACAAGATTTCTTTCCAGGTAGCAAGGAATGTGTATACCAAGTTTAGTTTAAATCGATGGTTGCGTTTTTGAGTGATTGTGGAACATACATACATATACATCCTTCTTTATATAGATAGATTCCTGCTCGCCCTGCCCACCTGCTGATGATTGACAGGCCTGTACCCAGTCTGCAATGATTGTGATGTTGGTTCTCAGCAACCACTTACTTTTAACTTTTAAATGACAGACCCCTGAAATCAGCTCACCTGTCTCTACTTTATGCTGCCGTTAGTATGGGCAGCATAAAGTTGGACAGGTTCCCTTTAACCACCTCAGCCCCCCCTAGCTTAAACCCCCTTAATGACCAGACCACTTTTTACAATTCTGCACTACACTACTTTCACGGTTTATTGCTCGGTCATACAACTTACCACCCAAATGAATTTTACCTCCTTTTCTTCTCACTAATAGAGCTTTCATTTGGTGGTATTTCATTGCTGCTGACATTTTTACATTTTTTGATATTAATCGAAATTGACCGAAAGAAAATGACATTTTTCACTTTCTGTTGTAAAATTTTTCAAATAAAACTACATTTGTATATAAATTTTTCTCTAAATTTATTGTTCTACATGTCTTTGATAAATAAAAAGGGAATAAGTGTATATTTATTGGTTTTGGTAAAAGTTATAGCGTTTACAAACTATGGTGCAAAAAAAGTTAATTTACGCACTTTGACTTTCTGAGCACCTGTCATGTTTCCTGAGGTTCTACAATGCCCAGACAGTAGAAACACCCCACAAATGACCCCATTTCGGAAAGTAAACACCCTAAGGTATTCGCTGATGGGCATAGTGAGTTCATGGAAGTTTTTATTTTTTGTCACAAGTTAGCGGAAAATGTTTGTTTTTGTTTTTTCTTACAAAGTCTCATATTCCACTAACTTGTGACAAAAAATAAAATTTTACATGAACTCACCATACCCCTCACAGAATACCTTGGGGTGTCTTCTTTCCAAAATGGGGTCATATGTGGGGTATTTATACTGCCCTTGCATTTTAGGGGCCCTAAAGCGTGAGAAGTAGTTTGGAATCCAAATGCCCTGTGAAATCCTAAAAGTACTCATTGGAATTTGGGCCCCTTTGCCCACCTAGGCTGCAAAAAAGTGTCACTCATGTGGTATCGCCGTACTCAGAAGAAGTAGGGCAATGTATTATGGGGTGTATTTTTACATATACCCATGCTGGATGAGATAAATATCTCTGTAAAAGACAACTTTTCCCATTTTTTTATACAAAGTTTTCATTTCTCTCACCCAGCATGGGTATATGTAAAAAAAATACCCCAAAACACATTGCCCTACTTCTCCTGAGTACGGCGATACCACATATGTGACACTTTTTTGCAGCCTAGGTGCACAAAGGGGCCCAAATTCCAATGAGTACCTTTTAGGAGGGCATTTTTAGACATTTGGATTCCAGACTTCTCACGCTTTAGGGCCCCTAAAATGCCAGGGCAGTATAAATACCCCACAAGTGACCCTATTTTGGAAAGAAGACACCCCAAGGTATTCCGTGAGGGGCATGGCGAGTTCCTAGAATATTTTTTTTTTCCCTTACAATGTCTCATATTCCACTAACTTGTGACAAAAAATAAAATTTTACATGAACTCGCCATGCCCCTCATGGAATACCTTGGGGTTTCTTTTTTCCAAAATGGGGTCACATGTGGGGTATTTATACTGCCCTGGTGTTTTAGGGGCCCTAAAGCGTGAGAAGAAGTCTGGAATCCAAATGTCTAAAAATGCCCTCCTAAAAGGTACTCATTGGAATTTGGGCCCCTTTGCGCACCTAGGCTGCAAAAAAGTGTCACACATGTGGTATCGCCGTACTCAGAAGAAGTAGGGCAATGTGTTTTGGGGGTGTATTTTTACATATACCCATGCTGGGTGAGAGAAATATCTCTGTAAATGACAACTTTTTACATTTTATTTATACAAAGTTGTCAATTTACTGAGATATTTCTCTCACCCAGCATGGGTATATGTAAAAATACACACCAAACCACATTGCCCTACTTCACCTGAGTACGGCGATACCACATGTGTGACACTTTTATGCAGCCAAGAAGCGCAAAGGGGCCCAAATTCCAATGAGTACTTTCAGGATTTCACAGGGCAATTTTACGCATTTGGATTCCGTGAGGGGTATGGTGAGTTCATGTGAGATTTTATTTTTTGTCACAAGTTAGTGGAATATGAGACTTTGTAAGAAAAAACAAAACAAAAAATAAAATTCTGCTAACTTGTGGCAAAAAAAAAAAATCTTCTATGAACTCGCCATGCCCCTCAAAAGTGATCTTTATAGCGCCGCACCGATTTTACAGTGTTTTTGCAGTGATCAGAAAAAAAATATTCTGTCACTGCGGTGGGGCGGACTGAACGCAAGTGTGCGCACAAGATCAGGCCTGATCGGGCGAACACTGCGTTTTTTGTAGAGCCTATAGAACATGTCCTATTCTTGTCCGCAATTGCGGACAATAAAAGGCATTTTCTATATAGTTCTGGCAATGTGCGGATCCGCAAAACACATATGGACGTCTGAATGGAGCCTTACAGGGGGGTGATCAATGACAGGGGGGTGATCAGGGAGTCTATATGGGGTGATCAGGGGTTAATAAGTGACAGGGGGGGGGTGTAGTGCTACTTATTGTGTCCTCTGGTGGTCGATCCAAGCAAAAGAGACCACCAGAGGACCAGGTAGCAGGTATATTTTTTTTTAGGGTTAAAAAAATCGCATCTACAGCCTGCCAGCGAACGATCGCCGCTGGCAGGCTGTAGATCAACTCGTTTACCTCGCGATCCTGTGAACGCGCACTCGCGTCTCGCGAGATGACGCGCCGACGCGTTAAGGAGGAATAACCCGGCCGCTCGCAGGACGAATCCCTACGTTAGGCGGTTAAAGGGCATCTGTCAGCAGTTTTGTACCTATGACACTGGATGACCTGTTACATGTGCACTTGGCAGCTGAAGACATCTGTGTTGGTCCCATGTTCATATGTGCCTGCATTGCTGAGAAAAATGATGTTTTATTATATGCAAATGAGCCTCTAGGAGCAACGGGTGTGATCACATTTACACTGCCTGGTCCTGTCAATCAAAGTGAAGGGCGCAGCAGGTGCAAAGAGAGCAGAGCCTCTAGGTGTAATGGTAACGCCCCCGTTGCTCCTAGAGGCTCATTTGCATATAGGGAAACATCATTTTTCTCAGCAATGCGGGCACATATGAACATGGGACCAACACAGATGCCTTCAGCTGCCAAGTCACATGTAACAGGTCAGCCAGTGTCATAGGTACAAAACTGCTGACAGATGCCCTTTAAATATTCAGGCGCAGCTCAGCATGTATCTCCATTTATCCAATGGGTCTATCCACTGGTGGAAGTATGGATCCATCTTAAGGGTCCATTCACACGTTCGTGGAATGGGTCCGCATCCGTATTGCAATATCCGGAACGGTTGCGGACCCATTCATTCTCAATGGGGCAGGAATGGATGTGGAGAGCACACTTCCGCATCCGCATTTCTGGAGTGCGGCCCCAATATGTCCTATTCTTGTCCGCAATTGAGGACAAGAATAGGCAGTTCTATGGGGGGTGCAGGCCGGGTGCATTGCGGATCCGCAATGCACTACGGACGTGTAAATGGACCCTTAAATCTCCAGCTTGCACTTAATCCCTTTAACCCAATTCACTAGGCACAACTATGACAAACTCAGCTCTGCTACATTATTAAATGTCTTTTTAGCATAATCTCCTTTTACACAATGAGCCTGGTGTGATATCTGGGAAAGATCTTTCTACCCTTTACATTTTTAATGCTAATACATTGAAGGGATGCCAGAATCTGCTCCATAAACACTTCAATCAATGGGAACTGATTTACTTATAGCAATATCCCCTGCCTTCCTAGACATAGTTAAGGGATACACGCGAGTTACTAAGCCTCGCTCAGTCATTTATCGGAGGTCATTTTTTTATGTGATTCCTGTAATGGAAACAAGTCAAAAGCAAGTTTAGTGAATTACTCCTGGATGTTGTCTGCCAGCCTCTGCAGCCTCTTCTGCCTGCGCTCCGGGTTTAATTGCGTTTCCAGCGACAGGTCTTTCATCAGTCGGAAGTCCGTAAGCGCGCGGCTCGACAGCCCTAGTGATAATGCAGAAACGGGAAGAAAATTGACAAAATAAAACACGTTTGACATACCTATAGAACGACTGCGCTATGTAAAAACACGATGTAGAAATCCTTATAAGATCCATCTTGTATGAAGCTCACCCTCCTTTCTACCAAGAGCTCATGCACACGAACATATTTTCTTTTTGTGTCCGTTTTTTTTTTTTTTTTTCGGACCATATGCGGAACCATTAATTTCAATGGGTCCACAAAAAAACGTAAGTTAGGGCTCATGCACACGAACGTATTTTCTTTCCGCTTTCGTTCAATGGGTCCGCAAAAACAACGGAAGGTACTCCGTGTGCATTCCGTTTCCGTATGTCCATTCCGCAAACAAGTAGTGCATGTCCTATTATTGTCCGCAAATCACGGTCCGAGGCCCCATTTAAGTCAATGGGTCTGCAAAAAATACGGAACACATGTGTATGTGATCCGTATTTTGTGGATCCAGAAATGCTATGCCCAGCCCATATTGCTCAGGTGTTTGGTGATTAATAAGTTACTGTTTCCGATCCGCAAAAAACGGATCACATACAGAAACCATACGGATATGTTTTGTGGAATAACGGAACGGAAGAGGACTTAGAGAAAAAAAAACCTCAGATACGGAACAACGGATCCGTGAAAAACGGACTGCAAAACAACAACGGTGGTGTGCATTCCATTTCCGAATGTCCGTTCTGCAAAAAAATATTACGGACAAGGATAGGACTGTTCTATTAGGGGCCAGCTGTTCCTTTCCGCCAAATACGAAATGCATAAGGACGCCATCCGTATTTTCTGTGGATCTGTGTTTTACGGACCGCAAAATACATACGGTCGTGTGCCTGAGACCTAAGGCTGTGTTTGTGCTGGGAATCGCGCTCCGCTTGATGGTGTCATTTTCCGGACCGGACACTGCTCTTCTGACCCGAACTGACAGCGCCATAATGATTAATGATGCTGTGAGCTCCTGTCTGACTGCAGGTCCGTTGTACTGTGCTCACAGCCGTCACTAACGTGTCTGCATCTAAAAAGTGGCGCAATTTGGTGCAACTAGGATTTCTACACCTTTTTTTGACCTGCTCAACAGGGTCTTGTTGGAAAGAGTGGGGCTTCACAGGAAAGGGTCGTGTCTCAAAATGAGCCCTCCTATAGTTGGTATAGAATTTGAACGGTCTAGATAGCCTCAGGTTACCTGCACTCCTGTGCCGACCGTCTTGCAGAAAATTATTTTGGCTGTTTTGTTGGTGGAGTAGGCGTTTGCGTTAAATTTATGACATACAGACGTGGACAAAATTGTTGGTACCCTTTGGTCAATGAAAGAAAAAGTCACAATGGTCACAGAAATAACTTTAATCTGACAAAAGTAATAATAAATTAAAATTCTATAAATGTTAACCAATGAAAGTCAGACATTGTTTTTCAACCATGCTTCAACAGAATTATGTAAAAAAATAAACTCATGAAACAGGCATGGACAAAAATGATGGTACCCCTAACTTAATATTTTGTTGCGCAACCTTTTGAGGCAATCACTGCAATCAAACGCTTCCTGTAACTGTCAATGAGACATCTGCACCTCTCAGCAGGTATTTTGGCCCACTCCTCATGAGCAAACTGCTCCAGTTGTGTCCGGTTTGAAGGGTGCCTTTTCCAGACTGCATGTTTCAGCTCCTTCCAAAGATGCTCAATAGGATTGAGGTCAGGGCTCATAGAAGGCCACTTTAGAATAGTCCAATTTTTTCCTCTTAGCCATTCTTGGGTGTTTTTAGCGGTGTGTTTTGGGTCATTGTCCTGTTGCAAGACCCATGACCTGCGACTGAGACCAAGCTTTCTGACACTGGCTAGTACATTTCTCTCTAGAATTCCTTGATAGTCTTGAGATTTCATTGTACCCTGCACAGATTCAAGACACCCTGTGCCAGACGCAGCAAAGCAGCCCCAGAACATAACAGAGCCTCCTCCATGTTTCACAGTAGGGACAGTGTTCTTTTCTTGATATGCTTCATTTTTTCGTCTGTGAACATACAGCTGATGTGCCTTGGCAAAAACTTCGATTTTTGTCTCATCTGTCCACAGGACATTCTCCCAGAAGCTTTGTGGCTTGTCAACATGTAGTTTGGCATATTCCAGTCTTGCTTTTTTATGATTCGTTTTCAACAATGGTGTCCTCCTTGGTCGTCTCCCATGTAGTCCACTTTGGCTCAAACAACGACGGATGGTGCGATCTGACACTGATGTTCCTTGAGCATGAAGTTCACCTTGAATCTCTTTAGAAGTCTTTCTAGGCTCTTTTGTTACCATTCGGATTATCCGTCTCTTAGATTTGTCATCAATTTTCCTCCTGCGGCCACGTCCAGGGAGGTTGGCTACAGTCCCATGGATCTTAAACTTATGAATAATATGTGCTGCAACTGTACTCACAGGAACATCTAGTTGCTTGGAGATGGTCTTATAGCCTTTACCTTTAACATGCTTGTCTATAATTTTCTTTCTGATCTCTTGAGACAGCTCTTTCCTTTGCTTCCTCTGGTCCATGTCGAGTGTGGTACACACCATATCACCAAACAACACAGTGATTACCTGGAGCCATATATATAGGCCCAATGGCTGATTACAAGGTTGTAGACACCTGTGATGCTAATTAGTGGACACACCTTGAATTAACATGTCCCTTTGGTCACATTATGTTCTGTGTTTTCTAGGGGTACCATCATTTTTGTCCATGCCTGTTTCATGAGTTTATTTTTTTACATAATTCTGTTGAAGCATGGTTGAAAAACAATGTCTGACTTTCATTGGTTAACATTTATAGAATTTTAATTTATTATTACTTTTGTCAGATTAAAGTTATTTCTGTGACCATTGTGACTTTTTCTTTCATTGACCAAAGGGTACCAACAATTTTGTCCACGTCTGTATATGATGTAATTTTAAGGGGGGCCATGCTCTGTAGTTTACATTCACTAGGGGGCGTGCATATTGTCGTAAATTAGGCAGCCATGCTCCAGGAGTCAAAAATAAAACACTGAGTGCAGTAGTTCTTTGCTTTTTCGACAGGACTATATTTTCCGTCATGTATAACGGAACCAAACGGAACTGTTATATGTCCCCATAGACAAGTAGACAAGCTTCCGCTTTGCATTCCGTCCTAAAATTCCATTATAACAATACAGAATTCCATACCGCAAATGCAAATCCGCCTTTAGCTTTAGTTCTTCTGATCCGTCAAAAGAAGAGAAAAAAAAAACCAACTGCATCCTATAAAAAAATGGATCCTGTAATAAAACAGATCCTGTTGCATCAGTTGTCATCCGTTTGAGCCATTTCCGTCTGAGATCTATTATTTTAGCTGGAAAAAAAAAAGTCCTGCATGTGGGACTTTTTTCTGTCTAAAAAAATGAATCTCAGATGGAATTGGCTCAAAGGGATGACAACTGATGCAACAGGATACAGTTTTTTTTTTTTTTTTTACAGGATACAGTTTTTTTTATTCTCTCTCTTTGATGGATCAGAAGAACGGAAAGCTAAACGGTGATGTGAACTCAGCCTAAGCCCCCCCCAAAAATCGCCCTATTTTGCAACTTTTTGAAGCCAGACTTCTAGAGCAGAGGGCTCTTTAAATTCCACCCTTTGGATCTAGCTGGTTGTAACTTCTACTAAAAAGTCAACTGTTTGCCCGTGGTGTCGGAAAAGGACGCCTCTGACGCGACAGGCCCTTTAACTATTTATGTAAATGTATGATGCGGATTCCCTCGTGTCCACAGCTTCGAATGGAATGACTACGGTACAGCACCGTGACACTCTGCTTGGCACCCGAGTAGTTAACAAGATGAACGCTGCTTGTAGCTCTCCTGGCAGATGAGTATAGATGCGGAGTGGGTGTCTGACAGCATCGCTGGCACACTGTATGCTGCATTTACATAAATATTTAATGACAGGCGCTTCTTTGCAATGTGTCGGCCTCATCTGTGCATTAGCGTGCAGAACAATGCTCCGCTCATCTGGAGGTGCCCTGTGCCAGGAGCCGTCTGGTAAAGATACACTGAAGTGTGTACATCAAGCAAAATACAAGTCTTGTTAGACCCGCGTGTGATCAGTCGCGTTGCCAAGAATTTCACTTTCACTTGTCCCCGGCTGAGACCTGCTTTCACCGAGCGGGGCAGCTTTAGAGTTGGATAATTATCTCCTGCAGCTTAGGGTTTTATCAATGAGATCTGATGTCGGGGGGAGCTGTCAGAGCCCCGGCTAAGGGATATCACAAGATGGAGGATATTGTTTTCCACTGAGATAAGCGGCGCCGTATGACTCCATGGAATTATATGGGTTTAGTGAGTCTTTAAGAGCATCTGTCAGCAGTTATGCACCTATGACACTGGCTGACCTGTTACATGTGCACCAGGCAGCTGAAGGCATCTGTGTTGGTCCCATGTTTATATGTGTCCGCATTGCTGAGAAAAATTATGTTTTAAAATATGCAAATGAGCCTCTAGGAGCAACGAGGGTGTTGCCGTTGCACCTAGAGGCTCTGCTCTCTCTGCAACTGCCGCGCTCCCTGCACTTTAATTGACAGGGCCAGGTATGATCACGTTTATACTGTCTGGCCCTGACAATCAATGTGCAGTTGCAGAGAAGGCGAAACCTGTAGGAGTAATGGTAACGCCCTCGTTGCTCTTAAAGGCTCATTTGCATATATTAAAACTTTTTTTTTCTCAGGTGCATGTCCCATCATAGATTAGGCACATCTTCCAGCAGCAACGTCAACGCAAAAGAAACTAAAAAGACCATCAATAAATGACCCCCAATGATTACATCAGCTCTTAGCAGGATGTATTGGCCCCCGCAGCTATAAACGATGCCCCTTACCAGTGACATAGCACAGTTCTGGAAGTAGGTGAACAACGAGGGGAGCGTCAGACGCCTCGTTCTTCTTCACCCTAAAGCTGCTGACCAGCACGGGCTGGAATAAGTCAGTCAGCTCCAGATTGTATTGCTAGAAAAAGAGACAACGAGTAAAGTACTGACAGGTCACCGCACCACAACGAGCCAATTAATTGGCGACATTACTAGCTATAGCTAAAGGGGTTCTCTGGAATTTTTATATTAAAGGGCATCTGTCAGCTGTTTTGCACCTATGACACTGGCTGACTTGTTACATGTGCACTTGGCAGCTAAAGGCATCTGTGATGGTCCTATGTTCATATGTGTCCGCATTGCTGAGAAAAATTATGCTTTATTATATGCAAATGAGCTTCTAGGAGCAACGGGGGCGTTACCGTTACACCTAGAGGCTCTGCTCTCTCTGCACTTTGATTGACAGGATCAGGTGTGACGATGTTTACACTGCCTGGGCCCGGCAATCAAAGTGCAGAGAGAGCAGAGCCTCTAGGTGTAATGGTAACGCCCCCGTTGCTCCTAGAGGCTCATTTGCATATAATAAAACATCATTTTTCTCAGCAATGTGGGCACATATAAACATAGGACCAACACAGATGCCTTCAGCTGCCAAGCGCACATGTAACAGGTCAGGCAGTGTCATAGGGACATATCTGCTGACAGATGCCCTTTAATAGCCTATTCTTAGGATAGGTCCTGAACGTTTGATCTCTGGGGGTCTGACACCCTGCACCCCCACTGATTGGTTGTTCCGCAGGATCTCTGGCAACAAAACTATATTCACTGTGTAATGGACAGAGCTGGTCACTGCAGCACTGCCTCCATTCACTTCAGCAGGAGCAGTCCACTACACATCGGACGACGCTGTCTACTTCCAGCATCGATGATACTGCAGAACAACAGATTGGTTGGAGGCCAGACGTTGCATCCCAGCAACAAAAATATTTAGGACCTATCCCAAGGACAGGTCATCAGTATATACAGTACAGACCAAAAGTTTGGACACACCTTCTCATTCAAAGAGTTTTCTTTATTTTCATGACTATGAAAATTGTAGATTCACACTGAAGGCATCAAAACTATGAATTAACACATGTGGAATTATATACATAACAAAAAAGTGTGAAACAACTGAAAATATGTCATATTCTAGGTTCTTCAAAGTAGCCACCTTTTGCTTTGATTACTGCTTTGCACACTCTTGGCATTCTCTTGATGAGCTTCAAGAGGTAGTCACCTGAAATGGTCTTCCAACAGTCTTGAAGGAGTTCCCAGAGATGCTTAGCACTTGTTGGCCCTTTTTCCTTCACTCTGCGGTCCAGCTCACCCCAAACCATCTCGATTGGGTTCAAGTCCGGTGACTGTGGAGGCCAGGTCATCTGGCGCAGCACCCCATCACTCTCCTTCATGGTCAAATAGCCCTTACACAGCCTGGAGATGTGTTTGGGGTCATTGTCCTGTTGAAAAATAAATGATGGTCCAACTAAACGCAAACCGGATGGAATAGCATGCTGCTGCAAGATGCTGTGGTAGCCATGCTGGTTCAGTATGCCTTCAATTTTGAATAAATCCCCAACAGTGTCACCAGCAAAGCACCCCCACACCATCACACCTCCTCCTCCATGCTTCACGGTGGGAACCAGGTATGTAGAGTCCATCCGTTCACCTTTTCTGCGTCGCACAAAGACACGGTGGTTGGAACCAAAGATCTCAAATTTGGACTCATCAGACCAAAGCACAGATTTCCACTGGTCTAATGTCCATTCCTTGTGTTCTTTAGCCCAAACAAGTCTCTTCTGCTTGTTGCCTGTCCTTAGCAGTGGTTTCCTAGCAGATATTCTACCATGAAGGCCTGATTCACACAGTCTCCTCTTAACAGTTGTTCTAGAGATGTGTCTGCTGCTAGAACTCTGTGTGGCATTGACCTGGTCTCTAATCTGAGCTGCTGTTAACCTGCGATTTCTGAGGCTGGTGACTCGGATGACCTTATCCTCCGCAGCAGAGGTGACTCTTGGTCTTCCTTTCCTGGGGCGGTCCGCATGTGAGACAGTTTCTTTGTAGCGCTTGATGGTTTTTGTGACTGCACTTGGGGACACTTTCAAAGTTTTCCCAATTTTTCGGACTGACTGACCTTCATTTCTTTCTTGCCATAATACAAATTCTAACAGTCTATTCAGTAGGACTATCAGCTGTGTATCCACCTGACTTCTCCACAACGCAACTGATGGTCCCAACCCCATGTATAAGGCAAGAAATCCCACTTATTAAACCTGACAGGCCAAACTTGTGAAGTGAAAACCATTTCAGGTGACTACCTCTTGAAGCTCATCAAGAGAATGCCAAGAGTGTGCAAAGCAGTAATCAAAGCAAAAGGTGGCTACTTTGAAGAACCTAGAATATGACATATTTTCAGTTGTTTCACAATTTTTTGTTATGTATATAATTCCACATGTGTTAATTCATAGTTTTGATGCCTTCAGTGTGAATCTACAATTTTCATAGTCATGAAAATAAAGAAAACTCTTTGAATGAGAAGGTGTGTCCAAACTTTTGGTCTGTACTGTACATCCTGGAGAACCCTATTAACTAAGAAAAGGCTGAATATTACTTTTAATGACTTGAATGAGCCATAGTTGGGTGTCCGGAGCCATTGAGCGACACTGATGATTCTCTTAGCCCCGTAGATTACCCTCCAGCTCTGTCTGCAGGTGTTGCGTCCCATCTCAGCGACAGGAGAGAACACTGCCATACCGTGACATCCCTTATACCTGCTTATAATACTCCACGTAGGAAATCTTAGTGCCGTCTTTTTTCGAGAAAGTGTCCGTGGGTTTGATCGACCAATCAATGTCATCCACTCGGTAGGTTTTGTTGTTGTATCTAATGAAAAGAACATATATTTTGTAAAATATTATAATATTTTAAAATAATACATAAAAGATACATGAAAAGACACATGGGGAATGTATTATTGTATTTTTCCCTTTGTAAGATGCACTTTTTTTTAACCCCAAAAGTGGGAGGAAAATGTCAGTGCATCTTATAAAGTAAACACTAATGAGCGCTTTCATTATAGAAGCGCTCATTAGTATGCAGGAAGCGTGGGGAGCTGTGAGTATATCGCTTCCGATGTGGGCTGTGCTCATCGCTCCCTGCTCTTCTTCCAGGTGGCCGCTGTGTCCTGACTGCGTATAGCATAAGGACACAGACGAGCACTATGACCTGATGCTGTGCAGCGCTGTGCTGGCAGACGTCCATGGAGCTCTGAGTGCAGGAAGAGCAGGAGAGGTGAGTTGTATTATTTAAAGGGAACCTGTCACCGGGATTTTGTGTATAGAGCTGAGGACATGGGTTGCTAGATGGCCGCTAGCACATCCGCAATACCCAGTCCCCATAGCTCTGTGTGCTTTTATTGTGTAAAAAAAACGATTTGATACATATGCAAATTAACCTGACATGAGTCCTGTATGTGAGAGGAGTCAGGGACAGGACTCATCTCAGGTTAATTTGCATATGTATCAAATCGTTTTTTTTTTACACAATAAAAGCACACAGAGCTATGGGGACTGGATATTGCGGATGTGCTAGCGGCCATCTAGCAACCCATGTCCTCAGCTCTATACACAAAATCCAGGTGACAGGTTTCCTTTAATGTCTCATCTGAGGTCTGGTAAACATTGGGGGTCCGATCTGAGGTCTGATAAAGATTGGGGGGCTGATCTGAAGTCTGTTCTGAGGTCTGATTCTAATTGGGGGTTGGATCTGAGGTCTGATTCCGATGGGGGAGGGGTGTCTAATCGGAGGTCTGATGAAGATTGGGGGTCTGGAGTGAGGAAACAATTTTTTTTCTGATTTTCTGCCTCTATAACCTAGGTATATCTTATGGTCAGGTGCATCTTATAAAATGAAAAATACAGTATGTTTGTATGCCAGGCATAAAAAGTCACAAATCTTTTTGCGCAGCTGCCATTTTGCTCCAGAAATTGCAACTTTTTGCCCTTTCTACCTCCCTCACCACTTTAACAAAAAGTAGGCAGGGTATGGGTAGGAGGACTTTTGTATTGAGCAAAAACAAAATACCCATTAAGGGCTGTATGCTTGCACTATATAGCTGTATAATATTTTACTTCTGAGCCCACGTCACCCCATGGCAATGGCTGAAAACTTCATCCCTGGCCTTTTAAAGCTTCGGATGCCGAAATTAACAGTGATCAAATGGAACAAAAGAGGTGGGGTCTCTTTAGCAGTGGTTTTAGGGTACATTCACACATCCGTAAGTGTTT
Organism: Bufo gargarizans; assembly: GCF_014858855.1. Lineage (NCBI taxonomy): Eukaryota > Metazoa > Chordata > Amphibia > Anura > Bufonidae > Bufo > Bufo gargarizans. The sequence continues at coordinate 26,245,114 of NC_058082.1, forward strand.
TACGGTCCGCAAATTGCAGATCTGCAAAACATGGATACCAGCTGTGTGCGTTTTGTGGGACCACACCCTATGATAGAAATGCCTATTCTTCCCCGCGACTGCGGAAAAGAATAGGACATGCTCTGTCTTTTTTGCGGGGCCGTGGAATGGAAATATGGATGCAGACAGCACACTGTGTGCTGTCCGCATCTTTTGTGGCCCTATTGAAATGAATGGGTCTGCACCCGTTCTGCAAAACTGCGGAACAGATGAGGACCTAGAACTATGGACGCGTGAATGGACCCTAAAGGATCGGCCCCAAGAAAATCAACCCAAAACTGAAGACAGCAAAACAAAAACAAGCATGGTCCTCAGCGTTAATCCTTATTATCTTCAGAAAGAAGCAGTACCTGGTTAACACGACCATCCCCAGAAACTCTTTCTCACAGGCTTCGGTGAACCTCTCTTTGGGGATCCTGGAGTACATCTCATTCATGGAGCTCAGCACGGTCTCGTTGCGCAGGACTTTGTGGCTGACATCTGCGCTCAGAGTCAGCTGGTTCTCGAGGTAAGTGACTGATGCAGAGAATCCGGGCCACAAAGTCAGCCTATGGATGCAAAAAGCTGAGAGTCATTATCTTCTCTCCCTCACTGGAATCCCATCAGTCCTGCAGCGGACCTGTCATGCCCCCATTAGATGGCTTCTGTGTGCTGGAATATGCATCTATAGTGTCAGTAAGACTAGCCTCACACTGCGCTTTCCGTCAGGAGTATACTACTGTATACCTGAAAGCGGTTTTAAAACAGATACTATTATTAATATTTATTATTAAAGCGCCATTCATTCCATGGCGCTGTACAAAGAATTCACCTGTGGACTCCGCATTACATGCTTTCCGCTTGTTTCTGGCTTTTTTTCAGGACAGAATTCTGATCCGGCAAAGAACCAGAAATGAACGGAAAGCAGGTAAAACTGAATCCAAATATGGATTAATTCAAGCTTATACCCTCGACAGAATGACCAGAGGACGGCTAAACACAGTGTGAACCTGGCTGTATTCACAGGCCACCATTACAGCCTACAAGGCCAGGGACCGACACCTTGTTCCTTCCTCTTGGAACCTCCCTGGGCACAGTTCTGGACTTCAGATCCTTTCCTTAAGGCCTCTTTCACATGACCGTTTTTTTATTTTTTTCGTTTACGGGCCGTTTTTTTACGGTCCATATAAGGAACAATTCATTTCAATGGTTCAGCAAAAAAAAACGGAATGTACTCCGTATGCATTCCGTTTACGTATTTCCGTTCTGTTGAAAGATAGAACATGTCCTATTATTGCCCGCAAATCACGTTCCGTGGCTCCATTCAAGTCAATAGGTCCGCAAAAAAAAATGAACACATACGGAAATGCATCCGTATGTCTTCCGTATCCATTCCGTTTTTGCGGAACCATCTATTGAAAACTTTATGCCCAGCCCAATTTTTTCTGAGTAATTTTTTCACTGTATACTGTATATGCCATAGGGAAAAACGGAAACAAAAAAGAGAACAACAGATCCGTGAAAAACAGACCGCAAAACACTGAAAAAGCCATACGGTCGTGTGAAAGAGGCCTTAGGGTACATTCACACGACGGTATTTATGGGTCTTTATGCATTCTGCGGAAGGCACGCGGCCAGAATCTGTGTTTTGCGGACCTGCAATTGTGTTCAACACATTGTGTGAATGCACCCTAAGGCAATTGCCACCCGTTAGGGGCAGGAAAAGTACATGAAGAATGTGGTCCACAAGAAAATTATTGCAAGTTAGAGGTAAAACGTCTTCTTCAGGTTTACCGCATACCTCTGGTGAGAAATAAAAAGTTCAGAGCGCTCTTTCGTGTACAGTACTTTATTGCAGCCTCTCCCTTCTCAGCTCTTCCATTCTGCTGAAGTTTTTATTTTTTTTCTTATTCACTATCAGGAATTTTCCAGCATTTTATAGATACAGTGCAGATACAGTCCAGTGTCTGGCCACTATTTCTTCAAGCCTATTACACTTTCTACTTTTCCTCCGTCCCCTCATCTCTTTTACACAAAGAGACAGGGCGAGAGAACCTGTCTGGAACAGTGCTGATGCTGCAGTAATCACAGTTCCCTTTACATACACACAGGCAGCTTGTAATTCTCTGTTTAGACAAGGTATTCATGAACGTACACTGAAAAAAAAAAAAACTCAAGAATTTATATTCATATTTTGTATTTTAGGTTCTTTAGAAAAAAATAATTCATAATTTCTCCAAAAGTTTTTTTATAAAATGGCACTGAACTCTATCTGTTAAGACGATCAGTTTATTCAAAATTTACCTGCATCTCAGAATAATTCCAGTAGAAACACAACTGAACTTTCTACCAAATCTTACTTACCTAAAATCCGCCCCCCACCACTATCCTTTCAGAGGTGGTCCAGCATAGTTGGGAGTAAGCGCCCACGTGAGCGGACAGATCGTCATGTGTCCTGCATCTTTCAAAAGCTTAAATGAGCATGCTCAGCTTTACAGATTCACTTGGGGCCCACAGAAATCTATGGATGTGGCTGAGTATGCACATTGAGCATGTCTCCTATGGGAAAGACTTGCTCCTGAGCATGCACAGAACACCGGATGGGACCCTCATCTATCCCGGGAAAGAAGGGGCAGCATCGCTTATTCTGTGCTGCCCCTTAAGTGCTCTGCAAATTTAAAGGGCTTTTCCGAGATTTTCTAACTGATGACCTATTCTATTGATAGGTCATCAGTATCTGACCGTGGGGGTCCAATACCCGGGAACCCCATCAATCAGCTGCTTAAATAGGCACCAGTGCTCGCAGTAGTGCCGTGGCTTTCTCTAAGCTCACCAATCACAGCACCATCCATTTGATAGCAGCTGTGCTTGGTATTTCAGCTCAGTGCCATTCACTTCAATGGGGCTGAGCTGCCCCTGGGAAGGGGAGGGGTCCGATCAGATATGGTCTAATTGGGGGTCTGATCTGAGTCTGATGGGGGTTGGGATTTGATCTGAGGCTGATGGGGTCCCATCCGAGTCTGATTGGAGCCGGAGGGTTTGATCTGAGTCTAATTGGGGGTCTGATCTGAGTATGATGGGAGATGGGGGATCTGATGGGGTTCTGAACTGAGGCTAGTGCAGGCTGGGGGGGGGTCTGATCTGAGGCTAATGGAGGCTGGGGGTCTAAAGAAGGCTTGGGGGGTCTGATCTGAGGGGTCTGACTGAGGCTGATGGAGCTTGAAAATCTGATTTTGGGGTCTGATAAAGTATAGGGTCTGATTTGAGGGTGTGCTCTGCGGTCAGATAGAAAATATTTTTTTCTTATTTTCCTTCTCCAAATCATAGGTGTGTTTTGTAGTCCGATGCGTATTATAGTCCGAAAAATACGGTAGCTCATCAGTTAAAATATCTCAGAAAAACCTTTAAGTGAATGAGATCTGCTGCAGTTCCCTGTCAGACGGCTGGTAGTACCGCTGTGCAGAACTGAATCAGTGCTCCGACGCCTCCAATCTCAGGATCAGTGGAAGTCTCAGCTCATATCCTTGTAAGATGGAATTGATTAAGAAACTGATTATCTGGCAGTAAAGCTTTTCCTTTGGCCTCATGCACACGACAGTTTTTTTTCACGGTCCGCAAAAACGGGGTCCGTAGGTCCGTGATCCGTGACCGTTTTTTCGTCCGTGGGTCTTCCTTGATTTTTGGAGGATCCACGGACATGAAAAAAAAGTCGTTTTGGTGTCCGCCTGGCCGTGCGGAGCCAAACGGATCCGTCCTGAATTACAATGCAAGTCAATGGGGACGGATCCGTTTGATGTTGACACAATATGGTGCCATTTCAAACGGATCCGTCCCCATTGACTTTCAATGTAAAGTCTGGAGTTCTTTTATACCATCGGATTGGAGTTTTCTCCAATCCGATGGTATATTTTAACTTGAAGCGTCCCCATCACCATGGGAACGCCTCTATGTTAGAATATACTGTCGGATATGAGCTACTTCGTGAACCTCAGATCCGACAGTATATTCTAACACAGAGGCGTTCCCTTGGTGATGGGGACGCTTCAGGTTAGAATACACTACAAACTTTGTACAAGACTGCCCCCTGCGGCCTGGCAGCACCCGATCTCTTACAGGGGGATATGATAGCACAATTAACCCCTTCAGGTGCGGCACCTAAAGGGGTTAATTGTACTATCATATTCCCCTGTAAGAGATCAGGGCTGCCCCCCCCCCCCCCCCCAGTTTGAATATCGTCGGTGGTACAGTGTGCGCCCACCATCGCCCCCCCCCCTCCCTCCCTCTATTGTAATAAATCGTTGGTGGCACAGTGTGCGCCCACCATCGCCCCCCCCCTCCCTGGCTCTATTGTATTAAATCGTTGGTGGCACAGTGTGCCAACCACCATCGCCCCCCCCCCCCCCTCCCTCTATAGCAGTAACAACATTGGTGGCAGTGTGCGGCCTCCCATTCCCCCCCCCCATCATTGGTGGCAGCGGAGTTCCGATCGGAGTCCCAGTTTAATCGCTGGGGCTCCGATCGGTAACCATGGCAACCAGGACGCTACTGCAGTCCTGGTTGCCATGGTTACTTAGCAATAGTACAACAGTAGAAGATTCATACTTACCTGCTGGCTGCTGTGAACGGCCGGGAGCTCCTCCTACTGGTAAGTGAAAGGTCTGTGCGGCGCATTGCTAAAGAACTGTCACTTACCAGTAAGAGGAGCTCCCGGCCGTTCACAGACATCGCAGCAGCAAGCAGGTAAGTATGAATCTTATACTGTTGTACTATTGCTAAGTAACCATGGCAACCAGGGCTGCAGTAGCTTCCTGGTTGCCATGGTTACCGATCGGAGCCCCAGCGATTAAACTGGGACTCCGATCGGAACTCCGCTGCCACCAATGATGGGGGGGGGGGAGAAATGGGAGGCCGCACACTGCCACCAATGTTGTTACTGCTATAGAGGGAGGGGGGGCCGATGGTGGTTGGCACACTGTGCCACCGATTTATTACAATAGAGGGAGGGAGGGGGGGGGCGATGGTGGGCGCACACTGTGCCACCAACGATATTCAAACTGGGGAGGGGGGGGGGGGGGTCTGCCCCCTGCTGCCTGGCAGCCCTGATCTCTTACAGGGGAATATGATAGTACAATTAACCCCTTTAGGTGCCGCACCTGAAGGGGTTAATTGTGCTATCATATCCCCCTGTAAGAGATCGGGTGCTGCCAGGCAGCAGGGGGCAGTCTTGTACAAAGTTTGCAGTGTATTCTAACTAGAAGCGTCCCCATCACCATGGGAACGCTTCTGTGTTAGAATATACTGTCGGAAATGAGTTTTCACGAAGTGAAAACTTAGATCAGAAAAAGCTTTTATGCAGACGGATCTTCGGATCCGTCTGTATGAAAGCAACCTACGGCCACGGATCACGGACACGGATGCCAATCTTGTGTGCATCCGTGTTCTTTCACGGACCCATTGACTTGAATGGGTCCGTGAACCGTTGTCCGTCAAAAAAATAGGACAGGTCATATTTTTTTGACGGACAGGATACACGGATCACGGCCTCGGCTGCAAAACGGTGCATTTTCCGATTTTTCCACGGACCCATTGAAAGTCAATGGGTCCGCGAAAAAAAAAACGGAAAACGGCACAACGGCCACGGATGCACACAACGGTCGTGTGCATGAGGCCTTTCTTGGGTTCTTTTTTTTTTTTGTTTCTCTTTGGTCGGTGACTTTTGCACAGCGCTGTAAACAGATGTCACATTCGCTATCTTTACAGGCGGCCCGCTACACTAAAAATGGCGGTGCAGATAATGACTGCTACATCTGCATGCATGATCAGTTATACTATAAAGATCACATTATCTGCCATATTACCTGTGCTGAGGAATATCCACAGGATCTGACGGGCAGAAGTAGTTGCGTCCAACTTGGTACATGTTGAGACATTTAAACACCCTAAAAAAATAAAAAATTGCAAAGGTATCTCCATTACTACATCAAACAATGAAAAACAATACAAACCATGTAAAAAAAAATGAAAAAGAAATAGAAGGGTAACCTGGTGCCCACAGAGTATGGTCACACAAAGCAAAGCAATAAAAGGTCTCCACAGAACACAGCTGTAGTATGCGTGTGAGACTGACACATTATTACGTATGACCCGCAGGTTGTAGCCTATAGACAGCAGCATTTTTCACGTCTGGCTCTCAATCCAGTCTTCCCTGCGCAATATATTTTCCCGGTGAGTAAAGCACGGCAAGAATGTCATAGCGCTCTATTATCTCTTATGTGGAAAGATAAATTGCTGCGCGACGCTGCGGAGAGTGTGAGGTTGTTGTGGATGTGACACATGAGGAGATGTTAGCACAGTTACAGTCTCTGCTGGGTTTTGATAAAAAAAAAAGTAAGTATAATACTATAAATGAAGAAGAGAAGACGACAGACATCCCGGCTTAAAGAGAACCTAACGTACATTTTACATTCGCGCTTCGTACACATTTGTGCATTGATAATTCTTGTCCAAGACGTCTAAGTGTTATCTTAATAGAATTCAGTGTGAAAAATGAGTTACTTTTCTAATTTACGTTGTTACAAAAAAGTGATATTCTCTTTACTTAATTATAATGGCAATGGATCTTCAATTAAGATGGCCATGGTGGACTCTTCGCACAAATTGATGAGGTGAGTATGAAGCACGAGGAAATTCGGCTTCGCTGCGAATAGAATTTTCGCTGAAATTCAGGACATGTGAACTTCAATTCGCTCAACATTAGTGGTCGCACATGCTCAGTTTCATCCTTCAACTGCCATCAGCTGTTTCCACTGTTAGAAGCTGTGACAGTTAGGCCTCTTGCACATGAACGTTGTGCATCCGTTCTGTGCAATTTGCGGTCCCCAATGCACGGGCAACGTGAATGGGTCCGCGATCCGTCCGCACCACAAAAAAATAGAACAAGTTCTATTTTTTTGCGGTGCGGAGGCACGGACAGAAACAACATGGAAGCACTCCGTAGTGCTTTCGTGGGGTTCAGATCCGTGCTTCCGTTCTGAATCTCTGTGATTGCGGACCCATTCAAGTGAATGCGTCTGCATCCGTGATGCGGAGTGCACATGGGCTGGTGCCCGTGTATTGCGGACCCGCCGTATTGCGGCCACAGGCATACAACGTTTAGAACACACCCTCAGAGCAAGGGCACACAACCTGAGAAAGGACACCTCCCCAATAAGCAAGGGCACAACCTAGAGCAATGGATAGGGAGATCTCTGTACCCAGGTGAGGTACAGGGCTGGTTCTAGCTTTGTTAGAAAGAGATTGTCATGTACGATATGATGTCTGATTTTCATTAATCGTAGTATAAGCCATTTGAAAGGGGCTGTATCATCAGAAAAAAAACTATTGTTTAATCAGAGTTTATGTTAAAAATACTCCTTAAATATCCTTATTGTACAAGTCATTACCTACAATAAAAGAAAACAAAAAATCTTGCAGTTTTCACTCTGGCCACTGAGTCTAATATTAGGATGACACTTCCAGTTCTGTAGCGATCACTTTTCACTAGTCATCTCATTACCATCATAGGCATGATTACAATGACAGATAACACCTATGCATACTGTACATAACAAAGGATCCACCATATATAAAAGGTGATATCACAGCTTATATGTTCCCCCTCCCTGCACAATGACCTCAGCAAAGGTCACTGGGCATGCACACAACACTCTCCCATAGACGTTAGTGAGTCATCTTCAGAAAAAGTGGGAAGGGTGTAGCTCTACAAAACTTGCAATAAAATTTGAGACTTTCCCACAACAGAAAAATGGCGTAGAACTATAGTAAACAGCACCCACTCTCTACAATAATTTACGTCTTGTTTATTGGGGGTGGATTTTCTGATAAGTAGCAGATATTACTGCTGATACTACTTTCCAGGGAGCTTACTTTTTGAACAGGACATTGAAGAACTGGATGCAGACTGGGGATCCTGGCATCTGAGTGCTGGTCAGGGTCAATGTGATCTTCACTTCTTCCCCATTTCTGGTGGTGCTGGTCATTTCTGTCACCTAAACAAGAAATGGATCACAAAAGCTTCACCAGTGAGCACATGCTATCAACATGATTAAAATGTGCCCAGAACAGGCGTATGTCCCAGTGGTTTTACACCATTTATAAGGTTGGGTTCACACCAGCGCTATTCATTTCCATTGTTCGGTGCAGGTGCAGATACAGGAAATATTGATGATTTATCTGCGCATGCACAGCTCATAGAAGCAGTAGCTAGATAAAGCTGGATGTTATCATAATTTTCACTCCATAAAAAGCACTTTTCTTGCTCGTATCATTGGGGGACGCAGGACCGTGGGTATAGCTGCTGCTGCCACTAGGAGGCGACACTAGGCTAAAAAGTGTTAGCTCCTTCTGCCGGCTATACCCCTTCCAGCCTGGAGAGAGCATATCAGTTTTTAGCTTAGTGTCGTAGGAGGCAGACCTCCTTTGCAGGGTCTATTCTGCAGTTTTTCTTTGGATTTTCTTTTTTTCTTTACAGGGGGAACAGGGTCACCTAGCCTCCCTGTTCCCCGGGGAGCATGGCCAGGGTTGGTTTTCCTGCCTGCCCAGCTCCCCAAAAAAGATAAAGAGGACCAGGGCAGCCCAGCTCCCCTCCAGACTGGGGGTCACCTGCATCCGGCAGACCCTCCCTCCACTTCGGTGCCAGCGGCTGAGAGGTGACCCCGCTGGTCCATTGAGGGTGGGCGAACAGAAGAGGGAGAAGATGGGGTGAGTAGTCGGTAAAGGTATTCTATTACCCACTTCCCCACCCCTGGGTCTCTGCCGTTCTGGCCGGCCGCCCCTTAAATATAGGCCCCAACTCCATCTCAGGCCTACCCTCATTTTGCAGCCCTCTTAAAGGGGTTGTCCGGGTTCAGAGCTGAACCCGGACATACCCTTATTTTCACCCAGGCAGCCCCCCCTGAGCCTAGCATCGGAGCATCTCATGCTCCGATGCGCTCCCATGCCCTGCGCTAAACCGCGCAGGGCACGGGCTCTTTTGTTTTCAATAACACACTGCTCCGATGCTCCTGTCAGGGGGGCTGCCAGGGTGAAAATGGAGGGATGTCTGGGTTCAGCTCTGAACCCGGACAACCCCTTTAATTCCCAGATCCTGTTAAGCCCTTGCAGTGCCTCAGGTGGGGCCTCCGGCGCATGGTCCCTCTAGCAGGCAGCTAGCGCTTCATCCGGCCGGCTGGAAGTGCATTGCAGCTGGATGTAGGGCTGCAGTAAACAAATATTTTTGTAATCGAGTATTCTATCGATTATATTTCTCGATTCATCGAGTAATCTAATAAGAAAAAGCTACTTAAAATAACGTACGTAATTAGGTATGTATAAAGTTATTGGTTTGAAGGGGTTAATAACTTTATACATGCCTAATGCCAAGGTGCTTCCATTAACCTCTCCAAACCAATAACTTTATACATGCCCATTGGGTTTGGAGGGGTTAATGGAAGCACCTTGGCATTAGGCATGTATAAAGTTATTGGTTTGAAGAGGTTAATGAAAGCACCTTGGAGGTGCCTTCATTAACCCCTCTCTAAACCAATAACTTTATACATGCCAAGGTGGTGCTTGCAGCCTCCATTAACCACTCTCTCTCCATCTGCCTCCCCCCAGCCTCTGATCTGCTTGCCCCCAGCCTCTGATCTGCTTGCCCCCAGCCTCTGATCTGGCTCCCCCCCCCCAGCCTCTGATCTGGCTCCCCCCCCCCAGCCTCTGATCTGCCTCCCCCCTCCCCCCAGCCTCTGATCTGCCTCCCCCCCTCCCCCCAGCCTCTGATCTGCCTCCCCCCCTCCCCCCAGCCTCTGATCTGCCTCCCCCCCTCCCCCCAGCCTCTGATCTGCCTCCCCCCTCCCCCCAGCCTCTGATCTGCCTCCCCCCCCTCCCCCCAGCCTCTGATCTGCCTCCCCCCCTCCCCCCAGCCTCTGATCTGCCCCCCCCTCCCCCCAGCCTCTGATCTGCCTCCCCCCCTCCCCCCAGCCTCTGATCTGCCTCCCCCCCCTCCCCCCAGCCTCTGATCTGCCTCCCCCCCCCTCCCCCCAGCCTCTGATCTGCCTCCCCCCCTCCCCCCAGTCTGCCCCCTCTGGTAACGCAACCCCCCCCCCCAGTATTAATCATTGGTGGCAGTGGCCACAGGGTCCCCCTCCCCCCCCCCCCATCATTGGTGGCAGTGTCAGTTCCGATCGGAGCCCCAGCAGTGTAATGCTGGGGCTCCGATCGGTTACCATGGCAGCCAGGAGTCACGCTACTGAAGCCCTGGCTGCCATGGTATGTTAGTGAGCAGAGAGCAGCGCATTATACTCACGTGCGCTGTGGCCGGCGGTCGCTCCTTCTCATAGGTCTGTGCGGCGCATTGCTAATGCTGTAAGCATTAGCAATCCGCCGCACAGACAGAAGAAGGAGCGACCGGCGGCCACAGCGCACGTGAGTATAATGCTGCCACCAATGATGGGGGGGGAGGAGGGGGACCCTGTGGGATATGGCCGGCACATTCATTGGTGGTGCAGTGGCCACAGTCCCTCCCCTCCCCTCCTCCTCCTACTTGGTCTTCAGCGGCAGCCGCGCACAGTGGGGAGGGAGAGACTCCCTCCTCCTCCCTCAGCTGTGCCGGCCGCTCAGTCCTGCCTCTCTGGCCTCCGGAGGACACGGAAGCGGTGAGTGAGACGCTTAATTTCACTCCCGCTCCGTGATCTAAACGATTCCTCGATGCAGGGAAACTGCATCGATGAATTTTTTGACTCGATTTAATCGAGTTATTCGAATAATCGTTTCAGCCCTAGCTGGATGCGATTACTAATTTACGCCCCGGCTTCGAGGGCCTACTAGGCCGTAGTTATCCAGGCCCTCCCTCCTCCCCCCGCATTTGAAGAGGACCTTTCATGGGTTTGTAGTAAGTGAGATAAATATCTGTACCCGCTGATGCCACTCTGCTTGGTTTTTTAAAATAGCAAAATAGCGCTCCTGCGCCCCGTTATGGCCCCCCGCACATTTCACGCTCAGTATGCTAATACTAAGTGGAGCAAAGGGGAGGAGATGCAGTCTTTCTCTGTGGGTGTCTCCTTCTCCTAGGCTGAGAAAAAACCTCCCTGGCTGTGACGCTCTGCGATTGGACAGTGCTAGGAGAAGGAGATGCCCACAGAGAAAGACTGCATCTCCTCCACATTTCTCCGATGCTCAGTATTAGCATACTGAGCAAAAAATTTGCGGGGGGCCATAACGTGGCGCAGGTAGTCTCTGCCTTCCATGTCAACGAAGACATCGTTCTCCCCTCGTTTTGTCCCTCGCCTTCACATCCTAGGGAATGGGCTCTCCACCAGCTAGATGTGGTTCGTGCCCTGCGGATTTACTTATCCGCTTTGGGATCGTTTCGCCATACGGACTCTCTGTTCGTTATTCCTGAGGGTCCTTGCAAGGGTCTGGCAGCCTCCAAGGTGACAATTACCAGGTGGATTAGCTTGGCTATTGCCGAGGCGTATCGCTCCCGGGGCAAGGCACTGCCCCTCCGTATCACGGTTCACTCGATCAGGGCAGTGGGCGCTTCTTGGGCTCGCTTCCACCAGGCTTCCACTTTGCAGCTGTGTAAGGCAGCAACCTGGTCTTCCTTGCACACGTTAACAAAGGTCTACCAGGTGCATACCTTTGCATCGGTGGACGCTGCTCTTGGCTGCAATGTCTTGCGGGCTGCGGTGTCTTAGGCTTCCGCGACTGTGACTTCCATGGGTGTGTAGTTTCTAACCTCCCCGTGGACTGCTTTGGAACTTCCCATGGTCCTGTGTCCCCCAATGATACGAACGAGAAAATTTGATTTTTGTGGACTCACCTGTAGAATCTCTTTCTCGCGGAGTTCATTGGGGAACACAGATCCCACCCACTGTTTCTTCTCTAATATTGCCGCAGGTGACGGCGTTTGGTTGGTTGGTGGGGTCCTCAGTTCTGGGTTTGGACCCACTGGTTATTGTTCTGTTTTTTCATTTCTGTTTTCTTTTACTCCTACCGCTTGGGCACAAACCGATATGCTCTCTCCAGGCTGGAGGGGGTACAGCTGGCAGGAGGAGCTGACAATTTTTAGCCTAGTGTCACCTCCTAGTGGCAGCAGCAGCTATACCCATGGTCCTGTGTCCCCCAATGAGTTCAGAGAGAAAGAGATTTTACAGGTGAGTCCACAAAAATCTTGCTTTCCCCTCCAAAAAGTAGGGGGAAAATGTCAGTGCGTCTTATTGAGCGAATACTAGTACACAGTAGTATCGGGGAGTGGTAAGTGTAGTACTCCTGGTGCTGGTTGTACTCACCGATCCCTGGTATTCTCCTGGCACCGTTCTGCACTGTCCTGACTGCATACAGCGCCAGGACGTAGTGAGCATACTATGATCAGTGCAGTAAGGCGCCCAGAGATGACCAAAGAGTGGTGCAGGAGAAGCAACTGGATCTGCAGAGTGGCGGTGCAGTCTGGTACAGGAGACGTAAGTTTCTTTATTTTATCTCTGATGGGGGTCTGATCTTAAGTCTAATGAGGAATGGGGGTCTAATCTGAGGTCTAATAATGAATGGAGGTCTGATCTGAGGGCTAACGAGGGATGGAGGTCTGATCTGAGGTCTACTGAGGGATGAGGTCTGATGAAGATTGGGAGTCTGATCTGAGGTCTGATGAAGACAGGGTCTGATCAGAAGAGGATTGGAGGTCTGATGAACATTGGGGTCTGATCTGGGGTCTAATAATGAATGGGGGTCTGATCTGAGGTCTAATGAGGAATGGGGTCTGATGAGGATTGTAGGTCTGATAAAGATTGGGTGTCTGATCTGAGGTCTAATGAGGAATGGGGGTCTGATCTGAGGTCTGATGAGGATTGGAGGTCTGATGAACATTGGGGTCTGATCTGAGCAATATATTTATATATATATATATATAAATATTTCTTATTATTTTCTTCCTCTAAATCCTAGGTGCATCTTATGAAGCAAAAAATACTGTGCTTTATCCCAGTGCTTGGATGTCTCCCTTGGGACACGAGCAAATACTGAGGTCCGGCTCAGCTGACAAAGAGTTAATAAACATGGGTAGGCTTGGATCACGACTTGCATGCAAATTGCGGTAAAGACAGCAAGCACAATTACTATGTATTAAACCACTACATGATTTGTTACCTTATTTTTGAGTTTCCTTGACAGGAACAGCGTGGCACCATCAAAAGCGCGTGCAGTCCCCAGGATATCTCCATGACTGTACAGCAAGGCCGCCTTCAGCCTCATGGAGGAGATGGAAGGGCTGAAATCTGCATGATACTGGTACAAGCACCACTGGGTAGGTAGCCCCAAGCCAAACAGGTTTGTCAGAAGTTTCACGGGATCTCCACTCGATCCTAAAAGCAAGAGAAGATAAGTGTTTTAAGATGATTCCGCTTTCTTTATGACAAGCTGTAGTACTGTCACTTGCATTACTAGGAACTACCATAAGGAGCCATATATATGCTTTATTAGGTCTCCTGGAAGAGAGACGTCAGAACTGACGTGAAATCCATGGAAAAAATTTAGATCTACATGTCGACCGACCTAAGCTGAAAACAAGAGAGTGTCCAAAATATGTGGAGAGGTGCAAGTATTTAATTAGACTTTTCTTCTGCGTATGTAATATTCCTCAGAACAATAGCAACATGAAAGTGACTTAAATGGCTGCTGCTGTTTCTACAAAAATTGCATAAATTATTAATACAAATGACCAAAATAAACTTTGTAATATATCTTATTCACATGTGCTACTGATTAATGCAAAGTTTGCATGAATAAATGACCACTTAAAGTAGATGTTTGGGAGGAAAATATTGTGTTTCTGACACTTGGCACTGCCACAATCAGCTGTTTTACGAAGAGCGCCATCCATTTTACAGTGGCTGTGCTTGGTACTGCAGTCCAGGCCTATTGACAGCTGATCATTGGGGGCAGAACGTTAAAGGGCTTTACCAGGCCTTGAAGACCAATCCTTACAGTGTTCAGAGCTGTGCTGTTCCGCAGGTATTACAAAATGCTGACTGGTGTGGGTGCCATAAGTTAGACCTCCCCCCATCTGATATTGATGACCTATTAATATACCATAAGGGTACCTTAAAGTGGCACTGTACTTTCCTTAAGCTTTAGATTAGTGAGACTCCCACTGATCTCTAGAATGCGGAGAGAGAAGCGCTCACGCTCTCTCTCCTAGCTGCACGAGACGGTTCCATACACTTTCTATTGAGTCAGTGCGCCCTCCTTCACTTTGCGGGCTCCATTCTACAGACATTGAGGGCATATCCTAGCAATATGCCCCCAATGTCTGAGGTGAGACAACCCATTTAAGTCCTGGAAAACCCCTTTAAAATTTTGTAGGGACACGCCTACAGACGAGTGAAATAGTAGAGCCCAGAGGTCAATTTCATACATTTCCAGGAGGAATAACAGTAACCACACACGTTCTAAGAACATATGCTCCAGAATTGTTCTTCCATATGGAAAATGAGCATTTACTGAAACAGACATGTCAGAAATGCTGACGATTCTTCACAGATTGGGAGCGTTATCTGATGCCCTAATGAGTCATGGTTCTGGTTTATGGATCTATGTATAAATAACCTCTATCTGTCTCGACTCACCACCACATTGCCGTTCTCATAGACACAAGGCAATAAATAAATAATCAGCAGAAGCAGACTGAGTCGCCCGTCAACCAGTGATGGAACCCCCATTATTTATTCACGAGGATCCGGTTCATAAAGGAAGAAAATAAAATAAAAAACCAAATAACGGCATTGACTTCATGTCCCTGTGTCTACAGACCATCAACATCGGGGACCACCCAGCCGCCCTTAGCGACTTGTACTATTAAAGGCCTTATGCACACGACGGTTGTGTGCATCCGTGTCCGTTCCGGCATTTTTCACAGTTTAGCGGAGGTCCCATTCATTTCTATGGAGCTGTGAAAAAAAAAATTATAGTCCTCCGCTTTCTCCGCGTCCGTGATTCCAGTCCGTCAAAAAAATATAACCTGCCCTATTCTTGTCAGTGGAAAACGGACCCATTCAAGTCAATGGGTCCATTAAAAAAAAACAGATGCACAACTGGTATGTCATCCGTGTCCACATCCGTGTCCGTTTTTTTCTACAAGACCTTGGTGCAATAAAATTACACTTTTCATTAACCTTTCTTTTTTTCCCCTGTCAGACAAAAAAAAAAGGAAGACACAAGGAAACACAACTGAAGCAAAATCGGACACGGACCACTGAAGCCAAATCACTGACAGTGAAAAAACACTGTCGTGTGCATGAGGACTAACGCAACGTTTGAAATTAAAATAGTAAAAAAAAAAATATAGCGACTGTGTGTACTTTATGGTTATACTCAAGATTTTATGTTGATGGCGTATCCTTTAGCATTGAAAATCAATGAGATCGGCAAGGGTCTGACACCCTGCTCACCCGCCAATCATGAAGTGAATGGGAGCAGTAATGTCCACTGCAAGTTCCGATGTGGGAACTACTCTTGAACAGCCCATCGGTGGGGGTGCGGGTTTTCGGACATCCAGCAATCTCATAATGATGGCCTTACCTGTGGATAGGCCATCACTACAAAACTGCTTTAGGCCTCTTGCACATAACCATATGGCTTTTTATGTATTTTGCAGTCCGTTTTTCACTGATCTGTTTTTCTGTTTAGTAGTGTTTCCGCTTCCATTCTGTTTTGCCGCTTGGTTTCCGTTTGTGATCCATTTTTTGCGGATCGCAAACGGAAACATACAATAATGTTTAAACAGTAAGTACATAAAAAAATTGGGCTGGGCATAACATTTTCAATAGATGGTTCCGCAAAAACAGAATGGATACGGAAGAAATACGGATGTGTTCCGGATGCATTCCGTTTTTTTTTTTGCAGACCCATTGACTTGAATGGAGCCACAAAATCGTTATTTGCGGGCAATAATAGGACAAGTTCTATCTTTCAGCGGAACGTAAATACGGAAACGGATTGCATACAGAGTACATTCCGTTTTTTTGGCGGAACCATTGAAATGAATGGTTCCGCATACGGAATACGCAAAAAAGGAACGGAAACAAAAAAAAAAAACGTTTGTGTGCAAGAGGCCTTAAACTGACTTCTCCACCAAATTCTATACTTACTGTATACGTCACTACATCGTCAGGCTTTCCCTCTCTCGTTATCCATACTGGCTTCGTACATTGTGTAGAGGCCGTGCCTGGTAACTGGAGCTCTCTCCTCTTCTCATTCACTTTTATGGGACTGAGCCAGGCAGGGACACTACACTGTGTATGTAGGTCTGCCTGGTTCCGATGCGCTGCGTGCTCAGTAATCAGCCAGGAGTCTGACCTCCTCCGATCTGATATTGATGGACTATCATCACTATTAAAGTCCTAGAAACCCCCTTTTAGTGACACTCCAGTGGACATTTTACCACCAAGCAGAGAACGAGAACCTGATGCCAATTTCTACACTAGGCAAGCAGCAATGCCCTGTGTGTTCTGACACCTTTCTGTCATAGCCAACATTAGCTTTCTCAACAATTTGCTCTACAGTAACTCATCTGTGTGATCGGACCAGACGGGTTAACCTTTGCTGCCCATGCACTTCAATGAGCCTTGGGCGCCAATGACTATGTCTCCAGCCTATAAGTTGTGCTTTCTTGGATCACTTTTGGTAGGGACAAGGAACACTCAACAAAAGGGATCGGACAAAACCGTAGTCAAGGACAAGCTAAAGTCAGGTCAGATAAAGTACGCTCAATCTAGAAATCAGGCCAAAGGTTGGAGCAGGCAGCACATGGTCACTACGGGGGCCAAGCAGAGGTTAAGTCAGGCAGCAGAAGGTTAAATCCAGTAATCAGGCAGGGATCAGTACACAGGTAGACAGAAGTATGGCGCACCTTTGCAGGGAACTAACAAGCTACAACAACCTACTGCGCAGGCACCCTCCCACAGGGTCAAGGCTAGCCAGAGGCTGGACAGGTGAATCTTTAAAAGCCATAAAGAGCATGCTCATGTGCCCTACAGTCAGTCTAAGGCAAGGCAGACAGTAGAGTAGGCTGCAGTCAGAGTGAAGTGGACAGAGCTGGGCTACTCCACGATGGAACAGAGAGATGCTGATAGACACAGACCACCAGGCACTGGACAGGGAGATGGGGTAAGTGATCAGGTGGGGCAGAGGAATATTGGTGGACATGGATCACCATCATCATACTATCACATTCTGGCCCTACTCTGCCCAGATGCTTACACTTGCTCATTTCCCATGCTTCCAACACATCAGTTCTTATTGGGTTTTTACTGATGTTTAATATTGAGCTCCTTAATATAAGATTTCAGGGGTCCGACACCACCATTGATCAGCTTTTTGAAGAGGCTGCAATGCTCTGGTTAGTACATCAGCCTCCTGGCAACTTACCAAGGACAGCACTGTTCATTGGATAGTGGCCGTGCTTGGAACTGCAGCTCAGATCTATTCACTTGAATGGGATTGAGCTGAACATAGACCATGTGACTGAAGGACGTGATGTCATTGGCCTCGGAAGAAGTCATGGTGCTCACCGGAGCACCAAAGACTCTTCAAAGAGCTTATCGGTGCAGATGTTGGGTGTTGGACCCCTATTGGTCTGATACTAATTGATTGTCAGCAATGGTCATGTGTTTGTGTGGGGGGAGCTGGACATAAAGACCAGCAACGAAGTTGAGATCCATTCCTTTTTTGATTATTGTTTCTTGGCTAGAAGACCCTTTTCACCCCTTAAAGATTGCCCCAAACAATTACGGTGGTAGTCCAGGGTTTAAACATAGCACCCACTCGGAAGCTGAGTAGGCAACATGGCCACCAGGTTTATGCTGTTTTACACTGCAGACAACCAAAGGCATGTGCATGATCAGCAGTATTGTCCCCATGGCATCTAAGAGGCTTTTTCCTAGGAACACTGTTCTCCTGTTGCCCAAACAGCTCCCCTCTGAGGTGATCGGGAAAGCCGTTCTTTTGCTGTAGTAGTCTTCAGCTACCACAACAATACGTTCCTATGGCGTCCTGCCTTTGACAGGGCTCCTCCTTAGAAACTATTGAATGTCCCCTAGCCTACAAAGGTAATTCATTGCAGCAATCCAACAATCATATGTTCAAGTCCCCTAAGGGGAATAAATATAAGTGAAAAAAAAAAAAAAAAAAAGTTGTAAAAATATAAATGATTTCAAACATACACTTGCCCAGTAATAAAAAATAAATAAAAATATAGCACTGCCGTGTCCAAAACCTTAAAATATTAATGTATTAATCCCTTATGGTGAACACTTGGAAATAATAATAGAGATAAAAATCCAAATGGCTAAAGAAAAGAAAAAGGGATAAAAAAGAATCATACTCACTCCAAAATGGTATTAATAAAAAACGCTAAAAATTTGTCCTCACACAGCTCTGTAGACGTAAATATTAAAAAGTTATGGGGGTCAGAATCTGATGATGCACAGACAAAAACTTTTTTTTTTTTCAAAGTTTTAATTTTTTTAAGTATTAAAACAAGAAAAGCTATATAAAGGTGATGTAGCTGTAAACGTACTGACCCAGAGAATGAAGATAACAGGTCAGTCTTACCACATAGAAAACACTGTTACAACAAAACCCATAAAATTGTGGCGGCATTTTTGTTTCCAATTTCAACCCCATTTGGAATTTTTTTCCAGTTTTCTACTATGTTGTATGTTATATATTAAATAGTGCCATTAGAAAGTATAACTTGTCCCAAAAACAAAGAAGCCTGGAAAAACAATAACGTTATGGCTCCTGGAAGGCAGGGCGTAAAAAATAAAAACGCCCTGTTCTTAGAGTTAAATGCTGAAACAAAGTAAGACAGAACATTTTGATTAGGGGCGAGGGGAAGACGCTGGACTTGAAGCAGCAATATCCTTAAAGTGTTTTTTTTATTTTTTAATCGTAGGTACTTTTTCTGGCTACATTTTCCTTTTATTATCATTCGTTGCACCACGGGCCCATAGCAAGATGCCATAACAATGTCAAATACAGGCACAATGGAGTGCGAGAAGATTAGGTGGTTCAGGCCTCCAGATGCCAAAGTGACCAGAAGAAGACAACCACCGGCGCCATTCCATGTTATTATCAGGCCTCGTTCACACGACCGCAAATTGCAGATCCTCAAAAAACGGATGCTGCCCGTGTGTCTTCCGCAATATGAGGAACGGAACAGGAGGCCCATTATAGAAATGGCTATTCTTGTCCGCAAAATTTTTGCGGGGCCACGGAACAGAGCAACATCTTTTGCGGACCCATTGAAATGAATGGTTCCGTATACGGACCGTATACGGAAAGCAGAAAACGGCCCGTATACGGAACGCAAAATACGTTTGTGTGAACGAGCCCTTACTGACATTAATGGGCCCACTGAAGGTGATAATCACGGTTTTTATTCAGTCTGCGCTCCGGTTAGACATCATTTCCCAAGAAATTAGCTTCTGCTTCATTAAGTCGCGCACCTAATAAAATCTCACCGTGTGTTAATGAAGATTTAGAAGGTCAAACAGCAGCTACAGATAGAAAGTCGGAGCGTTCCTGTTCATCAGGAACATTCCTATAAATATTAATGATGAGATATTTCCACTCTTCATGTTTCTTACGAGGAAGGATCATTATAACCGGGGTTCAGAAGTCTCAGAAATTCCTGATGTACTTATCACTGGGGCAATGACTGATCAGGTCCTATACATTCCTGTGTATAAACTGCCTGATACCATAGAGAAGTGGTGGGCCCCAACAACTGCGGGCCCCTGTGCCAAGACAATATACTGGCCACTTTCTTTCCAATTTCTATAAAGCACCTTATTCACGGATCTCCAGACAATCCCCCACCCCGCTGCCCCAATTCAATCTTGAAGGGGTTGTCCCATTAAGACAACTTATCCCTTATCCACAGGATAGGATATAAGTGTCTGATCGCCAGGAGTCTGACCACTGGGGTCTGAGCCGATCATGAGTACGGGGGGCCTCATCAGTCTGAATGGAGCAGCAGATAAGCAGGCACACAGTTGGTCCATACAGCTCGAAGGAGATAGTTGAGCGCTTGTACTCGCCTACCTCCGACAGTCCCAGTCAGAGCACTGATGGATATGCATGACTTTCCACAGCTCCACCAGCAGGGAGCATGGGCGCCCGATCTCGTGATCGGCAGTTGGAACCCGTTAATCTTGGCTGTGGATAAAAGTCTTAATGTGACAGCCCCTTTAACAGTGAGACATGGATGGGGATGATTGTACTTCCTACTAATGGTCTAATAGACAATAGGGGGCAGTATTATTATTTTGAGGACAGTGGTGGAGCCCCTTACAGACATCGGTTAGACATTATGTAATGTCAGGAGTAGACAACTCCCACCTGTAGTGAAACTACAACTCCCAGCATGCACACTTGCTCTGCTCTTCTCAGAACTCCAAAGATTTCAATGAAGCATGCTGGGAACTGTAGTTTCACAAAAGCTAGGGTGTGGAAGGCTGCTGACCCCTGTGTTGTGTATCTTATAGGCAGCATATACAAGTGGTGGTCTTCTACTGTATTCCACAGGGGGTCGGTCACATTTTGAAGCCCCCTCTACAATGCCATAAACAGGCGGGTGCTGGGAAACCTACCGTCCATGGACTCCGTGTGCAAACAGTGGCCGCCAGCAGAAGCCGTGTTTACAGCAATCAAGATGGCGGAGGTCACGTCATTTACCCGTGTGCCCGGCTGTGTCCTCTGCTGTGCTGGCTCAGAGAGCATTCAGCGCATGCGCGGATACAAGGATCCTGTTGTATGTCTGCACATGCGCTGAATGCTTTGAACTGCCATTTTCACTGCTATAGACGTAATACTGGAGTCAACTGTTTCCACACAGAATCCATGCGAGGGGCCAAGAACTGGTGAGCTGCACTAAGAGATGGGGGAGGGATGGATTTCCTATGTCAGCGCCCTGCAGTGTGCTGCATAAAGGGGTTGTCCATTTAATCCACTGAAAATAAATGGCGGCACGCTCCCCTGGGCGCCATATAGCCAATGTATTCTCTATGTAACATGGACCCCACAGAGCACCATACAGTGACACAATGAGGGCCACACTGCACAGTCCTGAGCGGCAGGGACTCTGTGCCCGGATTCATCCAGACTGGAGATTCCTACGTCAGACCTGATCTTCTGGGCCCCGGAGTGAGAAGGACCAGATATATGAAGGGGAAGACGATTCTTAATAAATCAGACACTTCTCAAACACTCCGTGCGCCACAAAGTCAAATCCATGTCCTCCAGGAGCTGGATTAGACATGAGTTATAATTTATGCCGGTTCCTGGTGTAAATTACAGTAAATCCGGTGGAGGCTTCGCTCCTCACATTTTTGAACCACTTTGGAAAATTGTCGAGAAGCACAAAAAGTCACATATTATGGTGTAAATACAGCATGCGCCACAATCTGTGACTTTTTTCCGCCACTATTGGACACACATAAACTTCATGATGCGGTTTTCCTACAGACAAAGCCGGGAGGGGATCAAAAGGTAGAAAAAGTTTATTAAAATATCAGGGAAGTGAAAAATAAGAGACTAATAATCTAGAGGAGATAACAACCATTGTAGATACTGAGCAGTTGGCAGGAAGCATCATGGCGGCCAGGCTGTGGTGATGTCACAGAGCAGTGATCTACAACAGGTTCCTCTCTATGACATCACAATGTCCAGGAACCTAGAAGACACCTCTGCACAGTCGGCTCAGCGCCATTTTCTTGAGTTCACACCTCGGTGTAAACTGCTTTTTGGCTCGGAAGAGAGAACTGGATTTTTTTCTAGTGTTTGCTTCCGATTTTTTTTCCCTTTGATTTTTTTTACCTCAAGGCCCAATAATATCGGGGTCACTTGAGGACATTGTCATCAGGTCCGGCTCGGGAAACCAGAGATGGGATCCCGGGAATTACGACAGCTAAACGCCGATAACAACACCTGGCTCAGTCGCCCCGAGAACGAGGGTAAGTGACACTCTGAAGAAGAATAGGGCAGACTTTAATTTCATTATCTGTAGTGGGGACAACCAGTCTAAACTCCAACAGGACACATGGGGGCAACTATGTCATCTGGTGATAACTGAGATGTTAAAGGGGGTGAACATTTAGATGTTACAATAATACAACCGCCTGCATCCGTCATGAACGGATCCGGTTGTACTGTCTTATGTAGCCATTGAAAGTCAATGGGGGACGGATCCGTTTTCTATTGTGTCAGAGAAAACGGATTTGTCCCCATTGACTTACATTGTGTGTCAGGACAGATCCGTCTTGCTCCGCACCACATCGCGGACAGAAAAACACTGCTTGCAGCGTTATTCTGTCCGCGATGAAAGCGCAACCAAACAGAACAGAATGCATTTTGGTGCACTCCGTTTCGCTCAGTTCAGTTTTGTCCCCATTGACAATGAATGGGGACAAAACTGAAGCGTTTTCATCATTCCATCATGGGATCTCAATAGCGGAATTGAAAACGCAGATGTGAAAGTAGCCTTACACTGGTTAAAGGGGTTGTCCAGACTTTTTTAAGTGACAGTCTATCCTCACAATAGGATCACAGGAAGCTCGGCAGGGGTCCGGCACCCCACATCCTTGCCGATCAGGTTTTCTGTGTAGCTCTGTCACCAGAAGTCAACGCTGGAGCTACAGTGGACAGCGCTAATCACAGCTCTCATTGACTTCAATGACAGCAGCAGTGACAAGTGCTGGACTCTACAATGCTGATCGTGCAGTGAGGTTTCAGCTGATCAGTGTGCGGGAGAGGTGTCCAATTACTGACCATCAGCTATAGATGGCCTGTCCTGAGAATCGACTATCACTTAAAAAAAAGATGGACAACCCTTTTTAACAGGAACCAAAAAGAGACCAGCTAAGTCTCTATGTCCAGGCTACAACAGCAGACAGATATAGAAGAACAAATACTAGATAGATAGAAAGATCCAGTATCTGGAGCCCATCTTCTGTTCTATGTCAGTCATATACTGGAAACACCTCCATTCTTCTTCATTTCTTCACTTATTTAGGTCAGACTATCCTGCGAGAACGGTTAAGATCAGCTCAGAGAACATCTGGGAGAGACAGGCAACATACTAATGTCTCCAGGATCAGAGCTCCACCTCGGCAAATAACATCTGCCAGAGAGAGGAGCCGCTCTCCAATAACACCTGCGCCGGCCCAAGACCCCCGACCATCTGGGGAGAGCAGCCGGGAGAGTGCTGGGCCCACCACCCCTGAGTTCCACCATCCTCGGCCCATACCACCGAGCCGCAGGACCAGGGAGATGCAGCCACCCAGGAGGTCTCCCATACACCCTGCAGAACGCCTCTTTAACATCTTAATACAGCTGCAGAGGATGGGCACCATGAGACCTCAGGCCATACCACCGCCAGAGCCCCCAACACCAGCTCCACTGGGTGTGCCCCACCAGCCTCCACCAAGCTCCAGGGCCCACCAAATTGGAGACCTCCCTGCAAGAACCATCAATACAGAGGAGAAACAGTCTTGTGTCATCTGCCTCACTGATTTCATCCGGGGTGAGCAGGTGACATCACTGCCCTGCGGCCACATCTACCACCAGGCCTGCATCGACCAGTGGCTCCGTAACAACACCCGCTGTCCCCTGTGCCGCAGGGACTGCACGGGGCGCGAAAATTGCTGTAAGAGTCTTTGGCGTTTGCCCAGGTAAGTGACTTTTACATTCAGCAAAATTTACATCATTTTCTCACTTACCCTTTTCTTGACACAAATATTAGTTTTTTAGATTCCCACCTATGGGAAGACTCCATCTTGGTCACCATCCAATTTCATGCATATAAACAGCAATGACAAAACCACTGCAGGTGCAGTGTTCTGCGGATGTAGCACCTGGGTCAGTCTCTGGACCTCCTGATCTGCACAATTCTCTTCTTCTTCTACTCCTCAAAAAAAGACTAATCAACACCGACAGCATCAGATGAGAGACCTGCAAGGCTGTCTCATATCCACCTACCTCTCACCTGAAGAACATCACCTACAGGTGGAGGACACACTTTCGTCCACTGCATCTACAAGACTTGATAAAGAGTATCCCTTCTCCAAGTTCCAAATTCCTGCTTGATCCATCAGCCCCTGCCATGGGGACTTTCTAATGGACTGTAATAGACCACGTAGCATGTCTGGTCCACCTCCACTTCTTGATGAATAAATATTGCTGGTGACTTATCGTACTTCTGCTCGTCCATTCTTAGTGATGAGTGAATGTTTCTATCTCCATCTTACTGATCACAGTGGGCTGCCTTCCATTTCCCCCCAGCAGGGGGCAGGGCTTGCTCCCTGTAGTAATACAGCATGGGCCTCCTATAAATCCCTTTTTGGGTGCCGTCCCCTCCAGGTATTCCTTTCTCACACAGCACCACCTCCTTAGTTGTGCTCCATATATTCCTTAGACCTGAGTCATCAAATTGTGTTTTCTGACGTTTTTAACGGGAACCTGTTATCATTATTTTAAACGGTCAAATAATAATTTATTCATGTCCAGTGTTTGTCCAACAACCTACTGGTGTACTTTTTTATGGTATCTAAAAAAAAATTGGTATCGCAACAACCCTATCATAGCATATGGGCACCCTGTAAACATGTACTGTCAGGATTAGGCTACTTTCACACAGTCATGGATCAGCAAAAACTCTTCCTTTGCTATAATACAACTGTCTGCCTCCGATATGAATGCACCCGGTTGTATTATCTCTAAAATAGCCAAGACGGATCCGTCATGAACACCATTGAAAGTCAGGGGGCGGATCCGTTTTCTATTGTGTCCGAGAAAACGGATCCATCCCCATTGACTTACATTATGAGACAGAAAAACACTGCTTGCATTCTAGTGTGTTCCGTTTCGTTCAGTTTTGTCCCCATTGACAATGAATGGGAACAAAACGGAAGCGTTTTCTCCCGCTAATAAGACCCTATGACGGATCTCAATAGCGGAAGGGGAAAAATGCAGAGAGTAGCCTTAGCTGAGAAGAGCGGGGAGAAGCAGGAGCCCGCTCAGCTAATCTTGGCATAGCACAAATTTACAGGGTTACCCGCGTGCTATGCCGGGATTTAGTAAACCTCCGGGGCGCACATTGCTGCTCCTGTCCGTACTCCCTGCGCTGCGGCCCCATTGATAAAATGTGTACTCTGTACACTACTACAGTCCTGATCAAAAGTTTAAGACCACTTGAAAAATTGCAAAAAATCATATTTTACATTGTTGGATCTTAACAAGGTTCCAAGTAGAGCTTCAACATGCAACAAGAAGAAATGGGAGTGAGACAAAACGTTTTTTGAGCATTCAATTAATTAAAAATAATGATTAAACCGAAACAGGCTGTTTTTCAGCTGCTCAAAAGTTTAGGACCACATGCCTCTAAAAGGCCAAATCTGTGCAAACATGTGGATTCATTGTCCTTTTCTGTCAGGTAGTCACACGTTGTGATGGCAAAGGCAAAAAAACTCTCCCTTTTTGAACGTGGCCGGGTTGTTGAACTGCATAAGCAGGGTCTCTCACAGCGCTCTATCGCTGCTGAGGAGGGACGCAGTAAGACAGTCATTTGAAATTTCTTAAATGATCCTGAGGGTTATGGAACAAAAAAGTAAAGTGTTAGACCCAAAAAAAATTCATCAGCACTGAGCCGGAGGATCCAATTGGCTTTCCGTCAAGACACTGGACGATCCTCGACCCAAATTAAGGCCCTTACTGGTGCTGACTGCAGCCCCATAACCATCAGACGGCATCTGAGACTGAAGGGCTTCAAAAACAAAAAACGTCTTCAAAAGAACTCGTCTCCTTGAACGCCACAGAACTGTTCGTTTGGACTTTGCAAGAGAGCACCTGTCACGGCCATGGTCGTGACTCCTAAACCGCATGCGGTTGTCAGCGGTTGTTTTTTTTTTTTTTTTTTTTCTTGTTCTAAAACACAAACTTAAACTTATGACCACAAGGGTGGCCCCCACTGGCAGGTGATATAGCACAGGAGGCTACTCCAGCTAGTCATGGCTGAAGTACCCCTCCGACTGGAGATAACACTGAGGCTTTATAGGCCCAAGTAGTCACACCCACACAGACACACCCAGTGATCACACACACAGAAGGGAATTAACCCTTCCAACACCAGGAAGTGTAGTGAGACCACATAAAGGGAAATGCACACAAATACTCACTGCAGCTGTTACCGTTGACCACGACATGTGTGGCAAACGTGTCCTGGGAGCTGGCCAAAAGGCCGAGACACTGCCACCACATGTACATCAAACCAAACGTTGCCACGGGCAGCTACAGTGAAGGGAAAATGTCACAGTGCGCACCAAACATAAAACAGAGTGCACACCAGACATTCAGAGTGCATACATACACACACACACAACTCCAAGGCAACCGCACACATACCTGTTGTCCGCGGCAACCGCACCTGAGGCAGACAGCAAAGTGCCCCCAGCTGCGGTTGACACAACAAACCAAACCGCGGGCAACTGTATGCGGCTCCCAAGGAGTCACGGCCATAAACATGGTCGTGACAGCACCAAACATGGGACATTCAAAGGTTGAAGAAAGTTTTATTCTCTAATGAGAAAAAATGTAACCTTGATGGTCCTGATGGTTTCCAACGTTACTGGCATGACAAGCAGATCCCATCTGAGATGTTTTCTACGCGCCACAGTGGAGGGGGCGCCATAATGGTCTGGGGTGCTTTTTCCTTCAGTGGAACAATCGAGCTTCAGGAAGTGCAGGGGCGTCAAGCGGCTGCTGGCTATGTCCAGATATTGCAGAGAGCATTCCTCATGACTGAGGGCCCTCGTCTGTGTGGTAACGACTGGGTTTTTCAACAGGACAACGCTACAGTACACAATGCCCGCAGGACAAGGGACTTCTTCCAGGAGAATAACATCACTCTTTTGGCCCATCCTGCGTGTTTCCCTGATCTAAATCCAATTGAAAACCTTTGGGGATAGATGGCAAGGGAAGTTTACAAAAATGGACAACAGTTCAAGACAGTAGATGGCCTTCGTGCGGCCGTCTTCACCACTTGGAGAAATGTTCCTACTCACCTCATGGAAACGCTTGCATCAAGCATGCCGAAACGAATTTTGGAAGTGATAAACAATAACGGCGGAGCTACTCATTACTGAGTTCATGTTTGGAAGTTGGATTTCTGTTTTGGGGAGGTTTAGTTTTTTTTTGGAGGTGTTGTCCTAAACTTTTGATCAGCTGAAAAACAGCCTGTTTCAGTTTATTCGTTGTTTTAATTAAATTGAATGCTCAAAAAATGTTTTGTCTAACTCCCATTTCTTCTTGTTGCATGTTGAAGCTCTACTTGGAACCTTGTTAAGATCCAACCATGCTAAATATGATTTTTTGCCATTTTTCAACTGGTCTTAAACTTTTGATCAGGACTGTATATATGTTACCAGAAAGTAGGGGACAGCTAGAAGGGAGTATGACTGCAGGATCTGACTACACAGATTGCTTGTAGTCTGTTACCATGACCCCTACTATGTTAAGGCCACAAAAGCAGAGAGATATAGATAGATAGATAGAAGATAGACAAATAGATACATACATACATACATAGATGGATAGCTGATATCTATGTTTACGAGTCTACTTTTCATACATATTTAAAAGAAAAAAAAAATATACAAAAATATATACCTGTGTCCCACTCTATGTTGCCGTCTATGAAGCAGGCCACTGACTGAGGCCTAAAATTATCATGTCTGATATGGCAGGTAACAGACGTGCGGCGCAGAGGAGAGGGAAGCAGAGTACCCTTCCACTAGGGAGAGGGAGGAGTGGTGACCCCTAACTCACCTAGCACTAGCACCTGGCTGCCCTGATGTCCCTAGACGGGCTGCTAACCCGTACGCCGATCACGTGCCTCATCCCTGGCTTACCCTGAAATAAGCCCTTGGTAGTGAGTAGGGCAGTGGGAGCACTAGTCCTCACCACTAACACCTAGGGTAACAACAGGGAAAGGACAAACAACACAAACACCATAAACAATCCCCAAAGGGAGACAACAAACAGGAGAGAACTGGAGATCCGAACAGTTTCAACAGCTCCACAGCAACTTGGAACTCCACCAGAGGTCAGAATAAAAGATCTGGAAAGAAGGTCTATATCTGGCAACACGGGAAGCAGAAAGTCTGCGTCCTGACTACATCCTGCGTTCATGACCACGTGATTGAGCCATCTGATGTCCAGCTTAGAAGGTCGAAGTGATGTCATTGCGTCTTCCTGCTCTGTTCTACTGCCTCATAGGCCTTAGGCCTAGTTGCCTAAGTCCTATGAGGCTGAACGGTGGGGATGGGAACCATTGTCTCCCGTGTCCCACTGCAAAGTGCAGCCCCCTCAGAGGCAGTTCAGACCCCCATGGCAGGAGTGGCCATGGTTCAGACACAAAGCCCAGTAAACACAGACCCCAGAAGAACAGTCAGGTACAGTGCAACAATCACTGCAATAAATACAGACCAGAGAAGACCACAGTCCAGGGTTCACAACCTACTAATTGTACAATTTTTCTTCTGGATTGAAAATACCGATAATAAAAATTATCTGATTAAAAAAACCTAACCCCAGAGACTGACAGATCCTCAGTGTGTACTAACTGAGCGCCCACAGCCTGCTCATCGAATCTGGGCGGCAACGACAAAACTAAAAGTGTAGGGGGAGCAGACTGTGTCGGCAGTGTGACCAGGAGGTCATGGAGGATGAGGCTCATTTCCTGCCCCAAATACCCAGTGAGCGACACTCACTTCAGGAGACTTTCTGATCTGTGCTCAGACTTTAACTGCACGGAGGAATTAGAGAAACTAACTGGGGGAAAAGTAGAACACAAAGGTCATAGCAGCACAATATGTCAGTGCCTGCCATAGACTGAGAGGAGCCTGATATGCCATGGACTACTATACCACCACCCTGGAAGTGTCCCTATTCCCATCCATAACCTATTATGGTATTTTTTGGACTATAAGACATGATTTTACCCAAAAGTGAGAGGAAAATAACTACAGTGTTAATGACCGATTCCATCATGGATGTGGTCATCACCATGCAGGAGGCGTATGGTGAGGGAAGCACTGCTCTAGCTCTGCTTACCCTCTCTCGCCGTCCTGAGAGAGGACAGCATCTGGACGTACTGCACATAGGCTCGCACTCCCAATTGACGCTATGGGAAGTCAGGACACAGCTCAGTGCGGGCTGGATGAAGACCAGGTAGCCGTGACTCTTGGATCTGCAGAGTGGTAGCACAGCCTAGAGCTAGTGAGGTAAGTTTATTTTTCGAATGTCTGATCTAAGGTCTGATCTAAAGCTCGTAAGGGTCTGATCAGAGGATGATTGGGGTCTGATCTGAGACAAATGAGGGTTTGATGGAGGCTGGGGTGAATTTGATGGGGTTTCTGACTTGAGGCTTATGGAGGTTGGGGGTCTGATGTGAGTCCGATTGGGGCCTGATCAGAGGCTGATGATAGTTGGGGGTCTGATCTAAGGCTGACTGGCATCTGATCTAAGGCTAACAGAAGTTAGGGGTGTTGGAGCTGAGGCTGATGGAGTTTGGGGGGAGGTCTGATAGTCTGAAGCAGCTTTGGGGTCTAATTTTTAGGGTCTAATCTGAGGTCTGATGAGGATTGAGGGTCTTATGTGAGGTGTAATGAACAATATTATTATTATTATTTTTTTTTCCTCCTCTGAATCGTAGATAAATCTTATACTCTGGGGTGTCTCACACTCCAAAAAATACGGGATTTTCCATTTCCTTTGGCAATCCTAATATGTGTTTAGTACTGCTAATAAGGCTTATTTGAACTGAATTGACTTCAGACATAGGAATAGCTATAGACAGATAGAAAATTAGGCAATCGATCAATCAAGAGAATGGGGGGCTTGTGCTCCTCAGTATGAACGTAGCAGAGGTCATACATGCGCTCTGCCTCTCATTCAGCCCTATGGAGATAGTTGAGCTCTTGTACTTCTCCGGATGTCCCATCGTCTTAAAAACTGCGGCATGCATGACAGTCTGCCGCTCCATTCAATGGGGATCACGGGCCTCTGTTCTTGTGATTGGGAACTGGACCCACGCCTATGAGTGAGGCATGGATGGGAATGATTGCACTTCCTACACATGATCTAATAGACAATAAGGGGCAGTAATATTATTTTTAGGAAAGCGGTGAGATCCCTTTCCTGCAGGGCTATTGTGCAGTTGTGCTGTTTTGATTTTATATTATATCAGATCCTTCGGCACTCCAACTGATGTGAACCTACAACTCCCAGCATGTACACTTGCTCTGCTTTTTACAGAAATTTCAAAGAAGTCAATAGGGCATGCTGGGAATTGTAGTTTCACAACAGCTAATGTGCCGATGGCTGATGACCCCTGTGTCATGGGTATCATTGCTGCCCAAAAACATAGGTGGTGGTCTTCTACTGTATTCCACATGGAGATGATTAAAGGGGTCGGTCACTTTTTGAAGCCCCCTCTACAAAGCCATAAACAGGTGGGTGATTGGAAACCTGCCGTCCATGGACTCCGTGTGCAAACAGTGGACGCCAGCAGCAGATGGCGGAGGTCACGTCATTTACCCGTGTGCCCGGCAGCGTCCTCTGCTGTGCTGGCTCAAAGAGTATTCAGTGCATGCGCAGATACAAGGATACTGCTGCGTGTCTGCACATGCGCTGAATGCTGTTAACTGTAATTTTCAACTGTTTACACAAAGAATCCATGCAAGGGGCCAAGAACTGGTGAGCTGCACTAAGAGATGGGGGAGGGATGGATTTCCTAGGTCAGCGCCCTGCAGTGTGTGGCATAAAGGGGTCGCCCATTCAATCCACTGAAAATAAATGGCGGCACGCTCCCCTGGGCGCCATATAACCAATGTATTCTCTATGTAACATGGACCCCACAGAGCACCATACAGCGACACAATGAGGGCCTACACTGCACAGTTTTGAGCGGCAGGGACTCTTTGCCCGGATTCATCCAGACTGGAGATTCCTACGTCAGACCTGATCTTCTGGGCCCAGATATATGAAGAGGAAGATGATTTATAATAAATCAGACACTTCTCAGACCCTCCGTGCGCCACAAAGTCAAACCCATGTCCTCCAGGAGCTGGATTAGACATGAGTTATAATTTATGACGGTTCCTGGTGTAAATTACAGTAAATCCGGGGGAGGCTCCGCTCCTCACATTTTTGAAGCACTTTGGAAAATTGTCGAAAAGCACAAAAAGTCACATATTATGGTGTAAATACAGCATGCGCCGGGGTGTGGCCGGAAGCTGATATGAGTGGACGCATATAGAGGAGCTCCGGACCCAATTCCCTAACTTCTACTTTATCCTGATACTTACCTGCCGCAAACATTACCTCCAGAACCAGCAGAAGGTCGGGAAAAACCCGCAACTCAAACATGTCCCGAAACAGAGCGCAGTCTGCTGCAGACTGGCTCCGAGAGTTTGCCCGCGTGGAAGACCAAGATGGCGCGGGCTCTCGATCATCATCAGTAGAAGGGGCAAAGGAGGATCCTGTGCTTGGAGGAGCGGAACACACGGATGCCGAACCATCCCTTAAGCAGGTCACTGAACAGCTGCTGCAAGCAATAGCTACCTGCCGCATGTCCATGGTGGGTAAGCTAGAAGAGGTGAAAGTGGATATAGGCCTACTCCGCTATGATATGCAGGCCATACGGGACCGCGTTAAGGAGACATAGAACAGGATCTCTGACGTGGAAGACCACTTGCAACCACTTCCTACAAAGATACAAGAATTGGAGCAGAAAGTCAATTTTTGTCAGCAGAAATGTGCCGATTATGAAAATCGCACACGGCGCAATAACTTGCGGATAATTGGAATGCCTGAAAAAGCAGAGGTCAATAACCCGTGCGAGTTTGTCACTACCTGGCTCCGTGATATCTTTCCAGATGCTGCATTTTCAGCGGCATTCGTTATTGAGCGAGCGCATCGTGTTCCAGCCAAACCCCTTCCACCGGGGGCCCCTCAAAGGCCCTTACTTGCTAGGCTTCTGAACTCTATGGACAGAGACCATGTGCTACAAATGGCGCGCACCAAGCAGGAGCTGAAGTTTGAGAACAGCACCATTATGATTTTTCCGGATTTCTCATCTGAACTGCAGAAGCGCAGAGCAACGTTCAGCGTGGTGAAAAGGAGATTGCGCGAGGAGAATTTACCCTATTCCATGGTGTACCCAGCCCGTCTGAGAGTAGTGGACGGAGATGTAAGCCGGTTCTTTAACAACCCTGAGGAAGCCACTAACTGGCTGGATGGAAGGGGAAGGAACACAAGAGCTCCAAGATAAGGATGTGAACAGTCCCATGTTATTGTCGGCAAAAGGAAGGGGGAACCCGGGGACTTGTACTTGGGACCAGCGGTAACATCTGGACTGACTAAGTATACACCCTGTTAGAAGCTCCAGAGTTATTTCAATACCTGTCTGCTCTAGTTCTTTAGTGAGAATAACTGAGCCAGTTCATAGACAGTTATGAGTGATAAAAAGTGGTAGGTAGATAGTAATAAGGATACGAATGATGTCACACACGATATAGGTGATATTGAGTGCTGCATGTGATACCTAGTTAAACAAAGAGTCTCCCGCTGGTCCAGATATTCATGACCTGAACCGGGTTCTCACTAGAAGTTGGGGATTGGGTCCCTGGTTGAGTTACGGTTTGCTTTTATATAAACTATAAGATTCGCAGTGCTGCTGGTAAAATGCCATAAGCACAGCCCGTTTACCTGAAGTGCCACCTAACAAACAAGGTATTTTGTTTTTCTGTGACAAGAGTGATGTGAATTGTTTAAGGTTACACCATGCAGGCACTCGTAGTATATGTCAGGGTAAGCCTGACGGTTCTAATGTTATATGTTCTGTGCTGTATCAGTCATAGTGAAGTGTTGGGGGAGGGACGGGAGGTAACTGAGGTCCTTTACATTAGGTCAACATGTCAGAAATACGTATAATGTCGTGAAATGTCAGAGGATTGGGCACAGCCAGGAAACGCACCATGGTATTTTCTGCAGTCAGGAGTTTCAACCCGCATATTCTCTGCCTGCAGGAAACCCACTTAACAGCAGATAATACAAGGCGCATACAAAAGCCCTGGACTCAGTGGGCACAACACTCATGCTATAAGAGTCTGTCAAGAGGAGTATCTCTCATGGTTCACAAATCCCTTAGATGGGAACATGCCAGATAGATTCGACGGGAAGATATGTGTTTGTAGCTGCATATATTAATTGTGTGTTGTACGTTATTATTGGTATATACATCCCCCCACCTTTTTCCTTGCAGGTGGTTCAGCAAGCTGTGAGCTTTGCAGCCTTATATCCGTCAGCCCGTATAGTAAGCCTGGGAGACTTTAATATGACTCTAGACAGAGACCTAGATAGACACCATCAGGTAGAGGCTGCTGACATCCGCCTTAATAACAAGACGTCCCTAGCTGCATTAATGGAGGAGGTGGGATGGATGGATTTGTGGCGGCTTAAATATCCTGATGTCAGACTGTACTCATGCCATTCCGCTAGTCATAATATGTTGTCGCGAATAGATTACGCCCTAGGCAACTCTTCTATGTGCTCTCTGACGTATAATATAGAATATGGACCGAGAGGTATATCCGACCATGCCCCAGTGCAACTAACAATGAGGCTAGGCGGGGATGTGATCAGACGCTCACCACGGATTAATCCCTTTTGGTTGACCCTGTTTGGACCGTCTGATCGCATTCCTGATCAATTGAAGGTGTTCATGGAAGGGCATGAGGAGGAGCCAAATAGCACATTATTGTGGGAAACTATGAAAGCATATCTTAGAGGATGCCTCAGATCTACTGTATCATACATTAAAAAGTCAGCGGCTAGACAGGAAGAAGGCCTGGCGGCAGATTGTTCTATACTGGAAGCGGCATACATTGCCGATCCCAATGATTTAAATAAAGAGGCGTGGTTAGCAATGGGGAGGCAATACCTGGCTTTGCTTAAGGAAAAAGCTCAAAGGAAAATGTTTTTTGTCAAAAAAACGTACTTTGAATTGGGCAATCAGTCCAGTAAACTGCTAGCTCACATAGTTAGGCAAAATCAGGCATCTCCCGCTGTATTACGCATCAAAGCATTGGATGGACAGGTGCTGTCAGACCCGGAAGCTATAGCGGGTAGGTTTCAGGAATATTATAGAGATCTATATGAGTCCATGGTGGATTATGGGATAGATGATGTCATGCATTATTTTGAGGATTTGGAATTCCCTACTTTATCGCGAGAGGCAGTAGACAGCCTAGAAGCCCCCATAACTGCCTTGGAACTACAGGAATCTATTACACAGTTAGCTAGGGGTAAGGCCCCCGGTCCTGATGGACTACCTTTAGAAGTGTATGTTAAATATGCTGCCCACATTAACCCACTTCTGCTACGTATGTACAATGACGCGTTCCAAAATGGATGCTTTCCACCGTCAATGTATGATGCAACTATAGTCGTACTTTTAAAGCCAGGCAAGGAATCGGATGAGTGCGGGTCATATCGTCCGATATCCTTATTGAACATAGACTATAAGATCATAGCAAAGATGTTGGCCATACGTCTTGGTAAAGTGGCTAATGCTTTAGTACATCCGGATCAATCTGGATTTTTGCCAGGCAGGTCCACCACTGACAATATTAGGGGGGTACAGGTGGTAACCCAGATTGGTCTTCAGAAACAGGAGAAATGGG
The DNA here is from genome assembly GCF_014858855.1 of Bufo gargarizans. NCBI lineage: Eukaryota > Metazoa > Chordata > Amphibia > Anura > Bufonidae > Bufo > Bufo gargarizans. The sequence continues at coordinate 26,279,964 of NC_058082.1, forward strand.
CTCTGGCGTCCTTGGACACAGCAAAGGCGTTCGACTGTTGAATGGCCATATTTATTTCAGGTTCTCAAGAAATTTGGTTTTGGCCCTAACTTTATACACTGGGTTGAGATGTTATATAAAAATCCCAGGGCGGGTGTATTAGTGAATGGGATGCTATCGGACAGCTTCTGCCTAGGAAGAGGGACTAGACAGGGCTGTCCTCTATCACCATTGCTATTCGCCTTAGCTATAGAGCCACTGGCTATGAGAATTAGGGCGGACCCACTTCCACTGAATTCAAATAGGAGAGCAGGAGGATAGGGTCGGTTTATATGCTGATGATATGGTGCTCTTCATGTCACAAACAGAATCCACACTTCCTAGAGCAATCGCCATAATTGAATTATTCAGCCGGTTCTCGGGATTGAGGATAAACTGGTCCAAATCGACCCTATGTCCTCTATATCGGCTGGAGGATACGTTCACCCCAGAAGTGCTACCTATTGTGCATAGTTATAAATATCTGGGTATACATATAACAAAAGATGTCACGTCCTTTCATACACTGAATACCCAGCCACTCATAACGTATTGTAAAGAAAAATTCAGGGTGTGGCAGAGTTTACCTAAGTCTGTGTCGGGGAGGATCAATCTGATAAAACTGATTGTCCTGCCGAAGTGTCTATATATTTTACAGCACGCACCATACACAGTCCCGAAAACGTTCTTTCAGAAACTTACCTCATTGTTATCACCCTTTATCTGGGGAGTGAATAGACCTAAGCTATCGATAACAAACCTATCACGTCTTAAAAAGGAGGGGGGCATGTCCTTGCCTGATGTTTACTTATATTACCTAGCTGGGCAACTGAGGAACAATAAATCATGGTTATCACCAGGAGGCTGTCTCTATAGGCAGGAGAAGCAACTCGCCGATTATCTAGGCCTTGTCAACCTATGGCCAGTTCTAGAACAGCCTAAACTATTCCCACGTAAGCTGCTACCAATCCATAGAGTGGCTGTTCAAGTCTGGACAGCTTGTAGGAGGCTACATAAAGTGGAGTCGGATCTGTTGGAAATTCCGATTTGGGATAACCCCATGTTCCCTGACCTGCTGTCACTGCAAGAAGGAGCGTTCTGGAAGGAACATGGAAACCTATACAGCAACAATGTTTTCAACGATTATGAATCCATGAGTCGCAGGCATGAACTCCCTAGACAGACATTCTATAGATTCCTGCAATTAAGACACGCCCTGCAAACCCACTACAGGGATACCCCAATCCTACTGTCAACCTTTCCAATGATTGGAGTTATACGCTCTCAAGGACCACGTGGTTTCATATCGGCATTGTATACTCACCTCCTAGATGTCAAGCTGAAAGGTGTCCCAATGCAAGCATTATGTAAATGGAAAGCTAAGATTCCAGACTTAACTAATGAAGATGAGGAGGACATTCTGGAGTCCCCCACACTAGTGTCACCTGCCATAAACAATAAGTTCATTCAAGTGTGCATAATACATCAAAGCTACTTGACCCCGCTGAGACTACATAGGATGGGTAGGCTTACCCACTCTGAGTGTCACAGATGTGCGTCAGCGGACGCAGATTTTTGGCATCATATCTGGGCGTGCCCCTACATACAAACATTCTGGGGAGAGGTGATTAATCTACTCACAGATCTCCTAGATTGTGCAGTACCGTTACTTCCGAAGATTTGTCTCTTCGGTATACTGGATGAGACTATTTATTCGCATCATGTTAGGATATTTCTGAGAGAAGTATTGTTCCTGGCGCGGAAGGCAATTGCCATGAGGTGGATGGGAGATAGAACACCCACCTTAGCGCAATGGAAACAACTAGTCAACACCGTTATACCATATGAGAACATAGTCTTTAAAAATAGGGGCTGTATGCCAAAGTTTCAAAAGGTGTGGGGGATATGGTGTGCATCTTCGAGTACTGCTTATTCAGTCCATAGGCTAACTGAGGCTTTAAGAGCAGAACAAGCCGGACGACAGTGAAGCTTGATGGGTGGGAGGTAATGGAACATAGTGAACTAGACTGGCCATGATGGGTGTACAATGTTTGAAGAGTCTTATTTGTAACCAATGAGAACCTCTTGTCTGACAAAACGCCACAAATATGCAGATGCAGCACAGGTGTTTTTATTGTTTTTATTTATATTGTAATGCACAAGTCATTTGTACACTTCTATTTGATGTTACTGATGTACACCAGATGATAGACTATGTACTAAGACTGTCATTATACTTGGCTTTGTGTGTTCAATAAAGCAAATAAAAAAAATAAAAAAACAGCATGCGCCACAATCTGTGACTTTTTCTGCCACTATTGGACACACATAAACTTCATCATGCGGTTTTCATACAGACAAAGCCGGAAGGGGGTCAAAAAGTAGAAAAAGTTTATTAAAATATCAGGGAAGTGAAAAATTAAGAGACTAATAATCTAGAGGAGATAACAACCATTGTAGATACTGAGCAGTTGGCAGGAAGCATCATGGCGGCCAGGCTGTGGTGATGTCACAGAGCAGTGATCTACAACAGGTTCCTCTCTATGACATCACAATGTCCAGGAACCTAGAAGACACCTCTGCACAGTCAGCTCAGCGCCATTTTCTTGAGTTCACACCTCGGTGTATACTGCTTTTTGGCTTCCGATTGTTTTTTCCTTTGATTTTTTTTCCCTCAAAGCCCAATAATATCGGGGCCACTTGAGGACATTGTCGTCAGGTCCGGCTCGGGAAACCAGAGATGGGATCCCAGGAATTACGACGGCTAAACGCCGATAACAACACCTGGCTCAGTCGGCCCGAGAACGAGGGTAAGTGACACTCTGAAGAAGAGTTGGGCAGTCTTTAATTTCTTTATCTGTAGTGGGGACAACTAGTCTAAACTCCAACAGGACACATGGGGGCAGCTATGTCATCTGGTGATAACTGAGATGTGAAAGGGGGTGAACATTGAGATGTTACAATAATACAACCGCCTGCATCCGTCATGAACGGATTCGGTTGTACTATGTCTTATGTAGCCATTGAAAGTCAATGGGGGACGGATCCGTTTTCTATTGTGTCAGAGAAAACGGATTTGTCCCCATTGACTTACATTGTGTGTCAGGACGGATGCGTCTTGCTCCGCACCACATCGCGGACAGAAAAACACTGCTTTCAACGTTATTCTGTCCGCGATGGAGCGCAACCAAATAGAACGGAATGCATTTTGGTGCACTCCGTTTCACTCAGTTCAGTTTTGTCCCCATTGACAATGAATGGGGAGAAAACTGAAGTGTTTTCATCATTCCATCATAGGATCTCAATCGCGGAATTGAAAATGCAGATGTGAAAGTAGCCTTACACTGGTTAAAGGGGTTGTCCAGACTTTTTTAAGTGACAGTCTATCCTCACAATAGGATCACAGGAAGCTCGGCAGGGGTCCGGCACCCCACATCTTTGCCGATAAGCTTTTCTGTGTAGCTCTGTCACCAGAAGTCAACGCTGGAGCTACAGTGGACAGCGCTAATCACAGCTCTCATTGACTTCAATGACAGCAGCAGTGACAAGTGCTGGACTCTACAATGCTGATCGTGCAGTGAGGTTTCAGCTGATCAGTGTGCGGGAGAGGTGTCCAATTACTGACGATCAGCTATAGATGGCCTGTCCTGAGAATGGACTATCACTTAAAAAAAGATGGACAACCCTTTTTAACAGGAACCAAAAAGAGACCAGCTAAGTCTCTATGTCCAGGCTACAACAGCAGACAGATATAGAAGAACAAATACTAGATAGATAGAAAGATCCAGTATCTGGAGCCCATCTTCTGTTCTATGTCAGTCATATACTGGAAACACCTCCATTCTTCTTTATTTCTTCACTTATTTAGGTCAGACTATCCTGCGAGAACGGTTAAGATCAGCTCAGAGAACATCTGGGAGAGACAGGCAACATCCTAATGTCTCCGGAGTCAGAGCTCCACCTCGGCAAATAACATCTGCCAGGGAGAGGAGCCGCTCTCCAATAAGAGCTGAGCTGGCCCAAGACCCCCGACCATCTGGGGAGAGCAGCCGGGAGAGTGCTGAGACCACCACCCCTGAGTTCCGCCATCCTCTGCCCATACCACCGAGCCGCAGGACCAGGGAGATGCAGCCACTCAGGAGGTCTCCCATACACCCTGCAGAACGTCTCTTTAACATCTTAATACAGCTGCAGAGGATGGGCACCATGAGGCCTCAGGCCATACCACCGCCAGAGCCCCCAACACCGGCTCCACTGGGTGTGCCCCACCAGCCTCCACCAAGCTCCAGGGCCCACCAAATTGGAGACCTCCCTGCAAGGACCATCAATGCAGAGGAGAAACAGTCTTGCGTCATCTGCCTCACTGATTTCATCCGGGGTGAGCAGGTGACATCACTGCCCTGCGGCCACATCTACCACCAGGCCTGCATCGACCAGTGGCTCCAAAACAGCCACCGCTGTCCCCTGTGCCGCAGGGACTGCTTTTAGCGGCTCAAAAAACATAATCTCCATCTTCTGTCAATACCACCAAGACAGAAGAAAACTGCACGGGGCGCCGAGGGGGCGTGAAAATTGCTGTAAGAGTTTTTGGCCTTTGCCCAGGTAAGTGACTTTTACATTCAGCAAAATTTACATCATTTTCTCACTTACCCTTTTCTTGACATATATATTTGTTTTTTTAGATTCCCACCTATGGGAAGACTCCATCTTGGTCACCATCCAATTTCATGCACATAAACAGCAATGACAAAACCACTGCAGGTGCAGTGTTCTGCGGATGTAGCACCTGGGTCAGTCTCTGGACCTCCTGATCTGCACAATTCTCTTCTTCTTCTACTCCTCAAAAAAAGACTAATCAACACCGACAGCATCAGAGGAGAGACCTGCAAGGCAGTCTCATATCCACCTACCTCTCACCTGAAGAACATCACCTAATGGTGGAGGACACACTTTCGTCCACTGCATCTACAAGGCCTACAAGACTTGATAAAGAGTATCCCTTCTCCAAGTTCCAAACTCCTGCTTGATCCATCAGCACCTGCCATGGGGACTTTCTAATGGACTGTAATAGACCACGTAGCATCTCTGGTCCACCTCCACTTCTTGATGAATAAATAATGCTGGTGACTTATCGTACTTCTGCTCGTCCATTCTTAGTGATGAGTGAATGTTTCTATCTCCATCTTTATGATCACAGTGGGCTGCCTTTCATTTTCCCTCAGCAGGGGGCAGGGCTTGCTCCCTGTAATAATACAGCATGGGCCTCCTATAAATCCCTTTTTGGGTGCTGTCCCCTCCAGGTATTCCCTTCTCACACAGCAGCACCTCCTTAGTTGTGCTCCATATATTCCCTAGACCTGAGTCATCAAATTGTGTTTTCTGACGTTTTTAACGGGAACCTGTTATCATCATTTCAAACGGTCAAATAATAATTTATTCATGTCCAGTGTTTGTCCAACAACCCACTGGTGTACTTTTTTATGGTATCGAAATCGAAAAAAAAAATTGGTATCGCAACAACCCTAGCATAGCATATGGGCACCCTGTAAACATGTACTGTCAGGATTAGGCTACTTTCACACAGTCATGGATCAGCAAAAACTCTTCCTTCGCTATAATACAACTGTCTGCCTCCGATATGAATGCATCTGGTTGTATTATCTCTAAAATAGCCAAGACGGATCCGTCATGAACACCATTGAAAGTCAGGGGGCAGATCCGTTTTCTGTCGTGTCCGAGAAAACTGATCCATCCCCATTCACTTACATTATGAGACAGAAAAACACTGCTTGCATTCTAGTGTGTTCCGTTTCGTTCAGTTTTGTTCCCATTGACAATGAATGGGGACAAAACGGAAGCGTTCTCCCCCGCTAATGAGATCCTATGACGGATCTCAATAGCGGAAGGGGAAAAGTGCAGAAAGTAGCCTTAGCTAAGAAGAGCGGGGAGAAGCAGAAGCCCGCTCTGCTAATCCTGGCATAGCACAAATTTACAGGGTTACCCGCGTGCTATGCCAGGATTTAGTAAACCTCCGGGGGGCACATTGCTGCTCCTGTCCGTACTCACTGCGCTGCGGCCCCATTGATAAAATGTGTACTCTGTACACTACTACAGTCCTGATCAAAAGTTTAAGACCACTTGAAAAATGGCAAAAAATAATATTTTACATTGTTGGATCTTAACAAGGTTCCAAGTAGAGCTTCAACATGCAACAAGAAGAAATGGGAGTGAGACAAAACATTTTTTGAGCTTTCAATTAATTGAAAATAATGATTAAACTGAAACAGGCTGTTTTTCAGCTGATCAAAAGTTTAGGACCACATGCCTCTAAAAGGCCAAATCTGTGCAAACATGTGGATTCATTGTCCTTTTCTGTCAGGTAGTCACACGTTGTGATGGCAAAGGCAAAAAAACTCTCCCTTTTTGAACGTGGTCGGGTTGTTGAACTGCATAAGCAGGGTCTCTCACAGCGCTCTATCGCTGCTGAGGAGGGACGCAGTAAGACAGTCATTTGGAATTTCTTAAATGATCCTGAGGGTTATGGAACAAAAAAGTTAAGTGGAAGACCCAAAAAAATGTCATCAGCACTGTGACGAAACCAACCTCGCCACTGTGTTTTGGAGGGGGCTGGTTGCCAGCCTCCTGCCTCAGGATTATGGCCCATACTAACTTTAAAGAAGACAGGCCGGCCGCACAGCTTAAATCTGTCTTTGGAATTGTATTTTGTTATGTGAGGGTACCCAGATGGCTAGTTTAATTGTATTCGTGTGGTCTGAGTGCCATTCGCCTAATGATATGCACTCAGACTTGAGCTATCTGGGAATATGTTAAATGTCTGTGTTTGCTGTGGGGGTGTGCCATTGTGTGTTTAAATGGTGATGTCTGTCCTGTTGTCTCCACATGTGTATTGGCGATCTCCCCTTTGTCCTGAGAGATAATTGGATTATTCCTCGGTTGTCTCTGGGGCAGAGAGGAGGAAACCATGATGCATTGTGGGGATGTGTTGTATCTGTTCGGTGTGTCGCAGTCTCCATTCTGGTCCCCTGGGGGCGTGTCCACCAGATGGGGACCTGCATAAATA